>NW_008359681.1:1567965-1580659 GCF_000622305.1 Nannospalax galili | reverse complement strand
ATTCTGTTGAAGATCTGGTCCATGCCATTATCTTGGGATTCTTCTCCTTCCTGTATGCTTATGATTCATAAGTTTGGTCTTTTGTGATTTCTTAAATTTTTCATAATCTTTGCTTGAGTGGTCTAGTTCGTCCACTTTATCTTCCAGTCTTAATACTTTTTCCATTTCACTCATCTTATTGGTGAGGCTTTCACCTATCATTTCTAATTGGCTTACTGAGTGTTTCACTTCCTTCTTCATTTTAGCCTGAGTATTCTTCAATATTTCTAACTCTTTTCTGAATTCATTCAGAAGTTTATCCCTATCTTCCTTCAGTTCTTTGATTTCTTTGTATGTGTGTTCTTTAAATTCACTGAATTCTTTTATCATGTTTATAATTGTTCTTCTGAGTTCCATGTCCTGTGTTGTCTCTAGGGAGTTCTCATTGTACTCCTCTAGGGGACTGTTTGTACTTGGTTGCGATATATTATTTTGGTTTTTCATGTTATTGTTTTTTCTTTGTGATTTTGACATGTGAATTTCTTTTGTAGTTTCTGATTCTTATGTGAGACTCAGGCCTTCAAGTTTAGGTCTGCTTCTTTTTGTGAACTTTATGTGTCTTTGTGGTTTACTTTTTGGGCATGAAAGGCTGTTCATCTAAGCTTCTGGTTCTCTCTTTTGATTTTATATTGGAGTGGCCAGATTGCTTTTGTCTTCAGGAGTTCCCACAGAGGCCCAATTCAGATGAGGGTCAGATTTTTTCAGGCTTTCTCCTAAGGTTTGAATTCCTCCAGGAATGATTTTGGCCTCAGGAATTTGGGGGTTGGACTGGCCTGGGAGCCTGGCCCAGGAAAAATGCTGGTCTAGGGCAGCTGGTGGCCATGCCACCCAGAGATGCAAAGGCATGTGGGGCAGGAAGAGACCCCAAGGCCTCCTGGGGACTGCACTGAGGAGCTGTGTTAGTCTGGATGCAAAGGATCAGGAAGAGGAAAGGTCAGTCCCCAAGTCCCAGAAAGAAGCTGGCGGGTGGTGCCAGCCCAGGGAAGCAGAGGGAGGTGAGGGCTGGGACAGGCCCAGAAGCAGAGCTCCTGGGGCCCAGAGAAGGCACTAAGTTGGTCTGGATGGAAAGGATCAGGAAGCAGTATTGGTTCCCCAGGTGCCTGGGGCCCCAAGAGGAGGAATGGGACAGGACCCAAACTGGGAGAGACCAGCGGAGGGGATGGGAGGGTGAATGAGGCTGGGGGAGTCAAGGCTCAGAGGGTGCAATGGACTTACCCTGGAGAGAGGCCTGCAGGTAAGAGAGAGGCCTCAAGAGCTGATCTTCTTTAAGGGAGTGATGCTAGATAGGCTGAACAGGCTCCAGTGAATGAACTCACACCAAGGGACATGTGGATATACAAACTTGATTCAATTCAACCGGACTTGACATAAATGACAGAATGCATGAAATTTTGTGGGTGGGCTATGAGTGAAGTATACAAAGGGGAGGGGACCTAAATGTGATTAAGATGTATGAAATACATAATTGGGACTGGAGAGATGGCTCAGCAGTTAAGAGTACTGACTGCTCTTGCAGAGGACCCGGGTTCAATTCTCAGCACCCACATAGTGACTAACAGCCATCTGTGACTCTAGTTCCAGGGGATCTGATGCCTAACTAAAAAAAGAAATACATAATAATTAAGATTGTATGAAATGCACACACAAAAAAACAATTAAAAATATACAATTTGCAAAGCCAGCCTAGTCTACATAGTGAGTTCCAGGCTAGCTGGGGCTACAGGGAGACTCTATTTCAAAAAGACAAAAAATATATATATACAAATATATATATATATATGTATATATATGTGTGTGTGTGTGTATAGAGGGAGAGAGAAAGAGAGAGAGAGAGAGAGAGAGAGAGTAAATAAATAAATATCAATCAGGAAGGATAGTGGGTTAGTGGCTAAAAGTACTTGCACGCAAGCCTGATAACCTGAGTTCAGTCCTACAAAGTAGCAAGAAAGAGCTGAGTCCCCAAAGTTATCCTCTGATCTCCATGTGTGGGTCATGGTGCATGCCTGCATTCATAGACACACACACACACACACACACACACACACACACACACACACACACAGGTTCTTTTGGGGGAATGGAAAACTTGTCTTTTTATTTGGGCTCAATTTTTGGGGTTTTTTTTTTAAGACAGCTGTCGCTCCAGCTGACCTGGAACTCGCTATGTAGACCAGACTGGCCTTGATCTCACAGAGATCCACCTGTGTCTGCCTCCTAAGTGCTAAGATTAAAGACATGTACCACGAAGCCTTCCTAGGGAGTGGAAAGTTTTTATTGAAGATAGAGGTGAGGAGATGAGGAGATTGGAAAAGAAACAGGGGTAGACGCTTTTTCTTGTTCATTATTCTAATAATGAAAAGGGTGATGAGATGACTCAGAGGGTAAAGGCACTTGCCACCAAGTCTGACCACTTGAGTTTAATCCTCAGGACTCACAGAGTAGAAGGAACAAACTGATTCCTGTAAGTTGTCCTCTGACCACCACAAGAATGCAGGAGCATGCTCCCCCAAAATTAATAAAAATGTTTTAAAAGGAAAAAATATATTCTTTGTGCTCCATTATTTTTGTTTTTCAGATTCATGGCTTATGCATATTTAAATGTCCTCTGACTGATACACTTCTCTCTAATCCTTCATCAGTGAAATCACTCAGGTGGCATTTTATTAGCTTCTCTCAATGTGTTATCCATATGCTCCTTTGAGCTACTTTTAACGAGGCTTTAAAATTTTTATTTAATTTGAAGCGGTTTTGAGGCTGGAACCCAGGGCAGTGCTCACACTGGGCAACTGCCCTGCCTGAGCTTCAGAGTTCTGTCTCCAGACCACAGTGAGGCCCTTATTTCTGATAGGGAATATTTATTTTCCCTTTATAGATTGATAATTTATGTTTCTTCTTCAATTGCTTTACTGTACTTTTCCTGAATATCTTCTTTGAGCTCCTGTTTTATAGGCACAATTGAGTCAAGAAGGCATTCTTTGTCTTTTTTTTTTTTTTTTGTATATTTGAGATAGGGTCTCCCTATAGCCTCAGCTGGCCTAGAACCTGCTATGTAGACCAGGCTAGCCTCAAACTCACAGAGATCCACTTGCCTCTGCCTCCTGAGTGCTGGGATTAAAGGCATGCACCACCATGCCTGGCCATTCTTTGTCTTTTAGTGTGTGTGTGTGTGTGTGTGTGTGTGTGTGTGTGTGTGCCTGTGGGGTGGGGCACATGTGCATGTGGTTATGCATAGAGGCCAGAGGTCTATATCAGCTGTCTTCCTCTGTTGCTCTCTTTTTTTAAATATAACACTTTTATTAATTCTTTGAGAATTTTATCCATGCGTACAATCAATGTATTATGATCATATTCACCCCCATTCCTTCCCCATCTCCCCCCAAATCAACCCCTTACCCTCCTCCAACTACATGATCCAACCCCCCCCCTTTTTTTTTCTATAATACACTCTTCTAGTTTGTTTCTGCATTGCTATGACAAAATACTCTGACCACTACCAACCTGGGGAGGAAAGGGTTTATTCAGCTTTCATCTCCCAGGTCACAGTTCATCAAGGGAGCCCAAGGTATGAACTCAGGGCAGGAACCTGGAGACAGGAGCTGGAGCACAGGCCATGGAGGAACTTTGCTTACTGGCTTGCACCCCTGGTCCATGCTCAGCCTGCTTTCTTATACAATACAGAACAACCTGCCCAGGGGTATCACCACCCACAATGGGCTGGGGCCTCCCACATCACTCAAAAATTAAGAAAATACCCCACAGACATGGCCACAGGCCAGTCCAACGGAGGCAGTTCCCTAATTGAGACTCCCTCTCCCCAGGTGTGTCAAGTTGACAACTAAAGCTATCCAGCACACACACCTAGTCCAATTTGTGTTGCCCATATACTCAAATGTGTTAGGCCATCCACTGGAGCATGAATGACCTACCAGGGGCCACACCTTAAGGAAAACTGACTCTCCCTCCCCTAGTAGTCATCAACTATGACTAGCTCCCAGGTAGGGGAAGGGGCTCCAGAGGACCCTGCCTCCATGCTGGAATGTTGCCAGGCTTGATTTTGTGCAGGTCTCATGCAGGCACCCACAGCTCCTGAGTTCATGAGTGTAGCAGTCCTGTCATGTCCGGAAGACACTGTTTCACCCCAGTCCTCCCTGACTTCAGGGTCTTACAATCTTCCTGCCCGCTCTTTTACAAAGTTTCCTGAGCCTGGGGGGAAAGAAGTGCAGCACAGAAGTCCCACTTGTGGCTCCACTTTATTTTTTGAGACAAGATCTCTCACCAAACCTGGAGCTCATCGATTCAGCTAGACTGACTAGCCAATAAGCTCTAGGAATCCATTTGTCTCCTGGACCCCCACCTCTAGCGCTGGGGTTATAGACTCATGCTGCCACACCCAGCTTTTTATGTGGGTGCCAAGGACCCAAACTCTCATCCTCATTCTTACTGACAAGCAGATTCTTACTGACTGAGCCAACTCATCAGTACTTTTTTATTTTTTATGTCCTTTGACCATAACCATCAAATGGTCAATTGACTTGAATTACGTTTGCTTATTTGTTTGATTATAACAGAGTCTTGTTATGTAGCCCTAGGTGGCCTGAAACTTGAACTTACAGTAATCCTCCTGTCTCAGACCCCTGAGTCCTGGGATTACAGGCATGCATCTCTATGCCAGACACAAATAACATTTTTTTGATGAGAATTTTTTCACTTACTTTTTCTCCTTTCTTCATTCTTTCTTCAGCTATCTTTGTATAATTACAATGATTAGTTGTTATAATTTTTAAAGTTTTTTTATTACTTTTATTTTATGTGTATGAATGCATTGACTATGTATGTATGAGAGTGTACCCGTGTCATGAAATGCCTCAGTCAGAAGAGGGTGTCAGATTTCTCTGGAACTGGAGTTAAGGAAGGTTCTTAGCTGGCATGTGGGTGCTGGGAATTGAACGGTGGGTCCTCTGCAAAAGCAGCCTGTGCTCTTAACCCCCGAGCCATCTCTCCAGCCCCAATTGCTATAATTTATATATATGTTATGAATTACTAATTTTTATAACTCCTCCTCCTCCTCCTCTTCCTCCTCCTCCTCCATCATTGAGGGACATCAGGACAGGAATGAGGCAGGAGCTTGAAACAGAAATCACAGAGGAGCTCTGCTCAATGGCTTGCTCTGAGGCTTATGCTCGGCTACCTTTCTTACGGAACCCAGGCCCACCTCCCTAGGGGACAGCGCTACCCACGATGGGCTGGACCCTCCTACATCACTTAGTAATCAAGAAAATGCCCCACAGGCACCCCACAGGTCAATCTGATGGAGGTCATCCCTCAATAAATATTCCCTCTTCGCAAGTGTGTCAAGTTGACAATGAAGATTAGCCGTCACAGCTAACAAACACTCTACCATTGAGAGCTCATCTCCAGCCTCTCAGTTCTTCTTATACAGTATAAATGTAGAAATATTATGGGAAATTTCCAAGGTCAGGTTCACAGTTAAGTTCTTAGTGCTTCCTGTGAATAAAGTTTGGGATTTGGGTTTTGTCTTTTTGTTTTGTTTACTTTCCCCCAACCACCCCCCGCCCCCCATCTATCTGTAACTTTGGTGCTGCACATAATACATTTCTCTCCCCAACTCCTCTTCACTGGCAAACTGCTTCTAGAAGTGGTTCTCTGTGTTCCCTTTGTTCCAAATCAGGCATCACTAGTTTTGCTCTGCTGACGTACTGAGAGATTTGCTCTCAAACCTCCACTGACACCCTAGCTCAAGCTTGTCAACAATGAGTTTGAACACACTCTGCTTTGAAGATCACAGCTTAGCATTAGAGCTGTTCCCTCGTTTTCTATTATTTGTTTTTGCTTAGAGACATTTCTGGAGAGGAGACCAGAAAACTCTCCTATTACTATTGTGCCATGTTAAGCATAGATATCTCATTATATTTGTAACTTACAGATATGATTGCGTCTTTACTATTGCATAAAAAATGATGTGTAAAGCCAGGTGTGGTGGCGCATGCCTTTAATCCCAGCACTTGGGAGGCAGAGACAAGTGAATCTCTATGAGTTCAAGGCCAGCCTGGTCTTAGAAAGTGAATTCCAGGCCAACTGGGGCTACAGGGAGACCCTGTCTCAAAAAGATTAAAAAATAAAAAATAAAAAAAAGATGTGTAAAACCCTGAACACCTTCAAGATATTTCATAATCTGTCCCAAGCCAGTTTCATCTTCATCTTCTGCAGTTTCCACCCACAACTCTTGCTCTGGCTACAAGATGATGTTACACAAAATCACCTCATTTACATAATTTTGCATAAAATCATCTCTACCAAATGTTTTTTCTTCTGAAATTCACAGCACATAAAAATTATTAAAGGATGTCATATTTGATAAATATTATGGAACTAAAAACAGGATCTAGGTTTAAAACAGAAAATAATTTATTAAAGGGTGGTCAGAGCTGTCACACAGAAAGCATCTCCTAAAATAAAAATGAGTTCTTTCCTGAAGACACTGAGATATAAAAATTGGAACATTGCAGAGTCCAATTCTTTTTATTGTTTCTTAAATTCCTTTTAAAGATATTTCTTTTAAAAATGTGTTAATACAAGTCCCATATGAACTCAAGTCAAGAAAAAAATCCAGCATGGACTTGGGGAAGTGGGTAAGAAACTCCAACCCTAAGGAAATATTGGCAACAGATGACTGCTGAGAGGGAGTCAGTCTCCTTTAAGAGTGAGACCCTTAACCAGGCTCCAGTGGCTGGACCCACACCAAAGGGTATTTAGGGACATAAGTTTGATTCTATGGGCCTTAACATATATCTGTATATACGGGATGGAATAGTGGGGGGGGGGATACAGATGGGGGAGGGCATCTAAATTTGATCAAAATATATTGTATGAAATTCAAAAACCTCAAAATAAAAATGTATTTATCATATTTATTTATGTGGGGGAAGTACATGTGTGCTATGGTAGATATGTAGATGTCAGTGGACAACTTGTAGGAGTTGGTTCTCTCTTTCCATTATGTGGGCCCCAGGGATCAAACTCAGGTCATCAGGCTTGGCAAGAAACATCTTTGCCACTGAAACATTTCATGCCTCCACTTCCTAAAATTAATTTTTATTCCATTTATTTATTTATTATGGGGGGTGTTGCATGCCATGGTGCCCATACATAAGTAAGAGGTCAACTCATAGTCAGTTCTCTCCTTCCAACATGTGGGTCCCAGAGATCAAACTCAGGTTGGATCAGGTTTGGGAGCAAGTGCCTTTACCCTCTGAGCCTGCCCACTAGCCTGAGATACTCCTTTTTAAAAGAAATAAAGCTTTTTTCTTCTTCTTTATTTTTTTTTAATGGAGCTTTTGGCTACTCTAACATTCCCCCTTCTGAAGAGGTAACCCTAAAATCTTTTAAGGATTAGATAAAAGCATCCAAATATTTTCATTTTTGGCCTCTGGAAGAGAGTATGTTACAAGAGGCCCAAGGACATTGTGAGTTTTAGCCAAGAAACTGGCTACTTTTCTTTGGGGTCTTTTTACCCTAACTGCCTAGCCAATTCCTACCTCCTACTCTTATCACACCATCCTCTGAAGAGGCCACCCCCTTGTGGATAGGGAATCAGAACACAGACCGCTCTGGCTTCTTCCCTGCTGAACAGGAACACAGGGTGAGGTAATTGGAGTACTCCTTCACTGGGTCTATCTAAAAGACTCCCAAATTGCATAACTCTTAACTGTAGGGGGAAAAGGAAGTCCTGAACTGGTGAATAAGAGATGTGAAGGAGAAGTAAAGGCAAGAGTAATTAGCATTACAAGTTCTACACAGGGAACTAGAAAAAAGTCAGAACAGGGCAATTTTCAAATGTTCATATGAGACTCCATTGGAATTTCTTGACAAGGGCTTCCAAAAGCATCCCTTTATTGGATTCCTCCTCATTTTTCTTTGATTCAGGATTTGCTTTCGGGCATTCTGATAGCTGTTGGAGTGGTTAGAATCAGTATCAGTTCCCTCTCAAAGGTTTCTAGATAGGGGGAGAAAACAAATTTGGCCATCATTTTAGAAAAATAGTGGGTTGTCTCCCTTAGCTACAGGTGGGCACTACAGTATTGGAGACCAAGATTTGAAGTCTTACATCTGAGCAGCAATTTCTGATTAGGAACAAAATCATCAATGAGAAATAATTGTCTAAATAACTTTTTATATGGACTTAAGGCTAACGTCTGGGAAGTGTAATCCCTTGAACTCTTAAAGAAATATACTCATGACTTTACTCTTTGGTTATACTATCCTTTTGGGTGTTTAAGACCATACAGTAGGCACAAAGAAGTCTATTTTTATTCTTAAGGTCGTTTGAGGAACTGTTCCTCAGGGGTCACATGGGCTTGGGAGGAGCCCCTGGCTCCTTTCTTTTACCAGTTCCACCTATGTGAAGATGAGTTAACAGCCCTGCTCGACCATGTCTGGCTTCAAGTGGAAGCATGGATGAGATGTTTCCTGTGACTTGACCCTCCTCTTTGTAGGCTGGACACTGGTTCAAGTCCATCTCGTGGGGTCTCCATGGCCTCCCTGAACAAGAGGACAGGTGACTCGCCACAGTTACAGGATATTTTTAGAGAGATTCCATAGTACCGTGGAACTTAGTCATCAACCTTGGAGGGAAAGAGGCAAAAACTGTCCTTTAAGTCCCCCTGACCAGATTAGTATAGGCCTCAAAGTATAGCTGTTAAACAGCCAATAAGGTTAGTTCCACCAGTCTGGTACTTTTAATTACCATGTGCTATATAGATAAAGCTTGGGTGAAAAAACAAATATTCTCAGATAAACCTTGACTAGATATATATTTTGTTCCTTAAACTAGTTGACTAAACATTAGAAATTTTAAGATTATGTGTATATTATTTTTGTAGCATCCTTTATATATTATAACAAACCTACACAGACCTTCATCACTTGCTTAGGCTTTCTCATTTTTTCTATTTTGGAAAATATCTCCATTCCCATATCCTTTTACCATCTTATACATTCTCATTTTCTTTTTTTAAAAAATAACTATGAGACATAATAGCATTAACAAGTAAATTTTTCATCTGTTCTAAGAATTCTTTTCCTGGGGATACTAAGCAATGCTTATTCTTTTTTAAGGTTCTAGTGTCAAGCCAATGTTTGATTAAAGTTTTACTGGGGAACCAATGAATTTATATTGAGCTTACTTACCAAGATAACTGAGGGGGTTGCTGAGGTGTATGTATGACCTGAAGGTATGCACACTGGAAAGCCTTTACCCAGCATGGGTCATGCCTTCTCTTCCTAGCCTTCCCCAGATTTATACTTTAGCCCTCCACAAATCTAGGAGACCCTGTATGATTAGGGCAAATTACATACAGTTGGCTGGGAAGAGTTCCTGAATACTCTGCTGAGGGTCCAATGACCCTGGTTGGCCCTCCTTTAATGAATGAGCACAACCATCAACAAGCCAAATTGTGACCATGTTTAGCGATGAGGCACAGATGAAGTCATGATGATGGTAGTTACTTCATGCAGAAGAGAGTGCTATACAGCATCATCTTATTAAAAGGACATGGAATTTAAAAGGATTCAGTGCTAGGATCCACATATGAGGTAGAATATATGTCATTTGTTTTTCCAAGTCTGTGTTACTTCACTTACTATAACAGTTCCTACATCCATCCATTTACCTGCAAATTTCATTATTTCATCTTTCTTCACTGCTGAATAGAACTCCATTGTGTAAATATACTACATTTTTGTTAACCACTCGTCAGTTGGGGGACACTTAGGTTGCTTCCATCTCTTAGCTATTACGAAAAGAGCAGCAACAAACATGGTTGTACAAGTGTCTCTACAATAGGATGAGTCATTTGGGTTTATGCCAAGGAGAAGTATAACTGGGTCATATGGGAAGTTCATTTTTTAGTTTCTTAAGTGTTCTCCACACTGTTTTGCATGGGGGTTGCACGAGTTCACAATCCCACCAGCAGTGAATGAGTATTTGCTATTCTCCACATCCTCACCAGCATTTGGTATCATTTGTTCTCTTGATCCTAGCCAGTCTAATTGGGGTAAGGTGATACCTTAGGGTGGTTTTAATTTGCATTTCCCTAATTACTAATGATGTTGAAGTCTTTTTGAGATGTTTCTTAGCCATCTTTATTTCTTCCTTTGAGAACTCTCTGTTTAGACCTTTAGCCCATCTTTTAATTGGATCACTTGCTTTCTCGATTCTTTGTTTTTTGATTTCTTTATATATTCTGGATGTTAAACCTCTGTCAGATGTGTCATTAGTAAAGATTTTTTCCCATTCTGTGTGTTTTCTCTTCACTTTTTTGATTGTTTCTTTTGCTGTACAGAAGCTTTTTAGTTTAATGAGGTCCTACTTGTTGATTGCAACTTCTCTCCAACTTAGAAAATCTTTTCCTATACATATATCTTGTAAGTTACCTCCAATATTTTCTTCTAATAGTTTCAGGATTTCCAGTTTCACATTGAAGTCTTTGATCCATTTGGAGTTGACTTTTGTGCAAGGTCAAAGATAAGCATCTAGTTTCATTCTTCTACAGGTGGAGATCCAGTTTTGCCAGCACCATTTATTGAAGATGCTGTCTTTCCTCCATTGTGTGTTCTTGGCAGCTTTGTCAAATATCAGGTGGCTGAAGTTGCGTGTACTCAGGTTTGGGTCTTCACTGATGGTCCATTGATCTATGTGTCTGTTTTTGTGCTAGTATCATGCTGTTTTTATGACTATAGCTCTATATACTTTGAGATCTGGTATAGAAATTCCCCCAGCATTGCTCTTTGTGCTCAGTCAGGGTTGCTTTGGCTATCCAGGGTCTTTTGTGCTTCCATACGAATTTAAGGATGGGTTTTTTCTAATTCTGTGGTGTCTGTTATGGGGGTTTTGATTGGGATTGCATTGAATCTATAGATTGCTTTTGGTAGGATGGTCATTTTTACAATATTAGTTGTTCCAATCCATGAGCATGGGAGGTCCTTTCATCTCCTGGTGTCTTCCTCAATCTCTTTCTTTAAAGATTTAAAATTTTCATTGTAGAGATCTTTGGTGTCTTTGGTCAGATTTATTCCAAGATATTTCATTTTTTTGCAGCAATTGTGAGTGGGAACATTTCCTTGTATTCTTTCTCCAATTGCTTGTTGTTGATATATACAAAGGCTACTGATTTTTGTAGATTGATTTTATAACCTGCCACTATACTGAAAGTGTTGATCAGTTCTAGGAGTTTTCTGGTGGAAATGTTGGGCTCTCTTAGGTATAGTATCATATCATCTGCAAAAAGTGATAGTTTGACCTCTTCTTTTCCAATTAGTACTCCTTTAATTTCCTTCTCTTGTTTTATTGCTCTAGCAAGAGTTTCAGCCACTATGTTGAAAGCTTGTGAAGATAATGGACACCCTTGTCTGGTTCCGGATTTTAATGGGAATGCTCCCAGTTTTTCTCCATTTAGAATGATGTTGGCTGTGGATTTGTTGTATATAGCTTTAATTATGATGAGGCATGTTCCCTTTAATCCAATTCCCTCTAGGACTTTGAACATAAACGCATACTGAATTTTGTCAAAAGCCTTTTCTGCATCTATTGAGATGACGTGTTTTTTTGTCTTTGAGTCCATTTATATGATTAATGACGTGCGTTGACTTGCGTATATTGAACTATCCCTGCATCTCTGGAATAAAGCCTACTTGATCACAGTAACTGATCTTTTTGATGTACATCTGTATTCGGTTTGCAAGTATTTTGTTGAGAATTTTTGCATCTATGTTCATTAAGGATATGGATCCATAGTTTTCTTTTTTGGTTGTATCTTTACCCGATTTGGGTATTAGAGTGATGCTGGCTTCATGGAAGGAACTTGTTGTTTATCACCTCTACTACTTCGCATGCTTTGATCGTTTTGAATAATTTAAGTAGTATTGGTCAGAGATCTTTAAATGTCTGGTAGAATTCTGCTGTAAACCCATCTGGGCCTGGGCTTTTATTAGTTGGGAGGCTTCATATTCCTGTTTTGATTTCCTTATATGTTATGGGTCTGTTTAAACTGTCGGTCTCTTCTTGGTTTAACTTTGGTGGTTCCCATGATTTTAGGTATCCACCCACTTCTTTTAGATTTTCAAATTTAGTAGCATATACATTTTTAAAATATTCCCTTATCATGGTCTGGATCTTTTGGGTGTCTGTTGTGATGTTTCCCTTTTCATCTCTGATTTTGTTGATTTGGATTTGCTCTTTCCTTCTTTTAGTTAACTGGGTTAAGGGTCTGTCTGTCTTGTTCAGCTTTTCAAAGAACCAGCTCTTAGATTCATTGATTCTTTGTATTGTTTTGTTGTTTCTATCTCATTGATTTCTGCTGTGATTTTTGCTATTTCTTCTCTTTGCTGGGTTTGGATTTCATTTGTTCTTGCCTTTCCAGTGCCTTGAGTTTCAGTATTAGGTCATTTATTTGGGCTCTTTCTAATTTTTTAATGTAGGCACTTAGAGCTATAAGCTGCCCTCTTAAGACTGCTTTTAAAGTGTCCCAGAGGTTATGTTGTGTTGTATTGTCCTTTTTATTTAGTTCCAGAAATATTTCTATTTTTTTCTTAATTTCTCCTTTGAGCCATTCATTATTCAGGAATGTGTTGTTTAATT
>NW_008359681.1:1566486-1567884 GCF_000622305.1 Nannospalax galili | reverse complement strand
ATTGTGGTCTGATAGAATGCATGGAATTATTTCAATTTTTTTTGTATTTGTTGAGGTTTATTTTGTGGCCCAGTATGTGGTCAATATTTGAAAAAGTTCCATGGGGTGCTGAGTATAAAGTGTCTTCTTTGGTGCTTGGGTGGAATATTTGAAAGATATTTCTTGTGTCCATTTGATGTATGGTATCATTTAATTCTGACATCTTTCTGTTTATTCTTTTCCAGTTGACCCGACTAATGGAGACAGTGGGGTTTTGAAGTCCCCTACTATTACTGAGTCGGGGTTAATCTGTGTCTTAAAGTCCTGTAGTGTTGTTTTTATGATTTGAGTGCACCAGAGTTTGGTGCATATATGTAAAGGGTTGTAATATCTTCGTGGTTAACTGTTCCTTTGATCAGAATGAAGTGACCCTCCTTATCTCTCCTGGTTAGTTTTACTTTGAAGTCCATTTTGTCAGATATTAAAATTGCAACCCCTGCTTGTTTCTTAGTGCTATTTGCTTGGAATATTCTTTTCCATCATTTTACCTTAAGGTAGTACCTGTCCTTGCAGATGAGATGGGTTTCTTGCAGACAGCAAAGAGATGGATTTTGTTTCTTAATCCATTCACTTAGCCTGTGTCTTTTGACTGGGGAGTTTAGTCCATTGATATATAAGGTTATTAGTGAAAGATGTGTATTGGTTGCCATCATTTTGATTGTTGTTTGTGTTCTCTGTCTAATTTTGTGTTTCCTCAATTACACTTTTATTTATTTTCTTTGTTGCCCCTGTAGTATAGTTGTTTCTCTCTCCACTCTCTGTATTTCTTCAAGTATTCTTTGAAGGGCTGGGTTTGTGGACATGTATTCTTTCAGGCTATTATCATGGAAGATTTTTCTTTCTCCCCCAACTTTAATAGACATTTTTGCTGGGTGAAGTATTCTGGGCTGACATCTATTGTCATGTAGAACTGGAAATATCTTAGTCCAGGCTCTCTGGCTTTCATACTTTGCATTGATAAGTCAGCTGTAATTCCAATGGGCTTTCCTTTGTATGTGACTTGTTTTTCTTTTGCTGTTTTCAGTATTCTCTCTTTGTTCTGTACATTTAATGTTTTTACTATGACATGTCATGGAGAATTTCTTTTCTGATCCTGTCTATTTAGTGTTCTATGTGCTTCCTGTATTTTTATGGGGATATCTTTCTTTAATTTTGGGAATTTCTCTTCTACAATCCTGTTTAAGATATGATCAATACCATTAACCTGAATTTTTTCTCCTTCCTGTATTCCCATGATATGTAGATTTGAGCTTTCATGTTTGGTGTCCCACATCTCTTGCATAGTCCATTCCTGTTTTGTTTTTTAAAATTTTCCATAGTCTTTGCTTGAGTGGTCCAATTCTTCAACTTTATCCTCCT
>NW_008359681.1:1511346-1566393 GCF_000622305.1 Nannospalax galili | reverse complement strand
TTCAATGTTTCTATCTCTTTTGTGAATTCATTCAGAAGTTTATCCCTATCTTCTTTTAGTTCTTTGATTTGTTGGTTCATGTGTTCTTTAAATTTGTTGAATTCCTTGATCATGTTTATGATTGGTTTTTTTGTTTGTTTGTTTGTTTGTTTTTTGTTTTTGGTTTTTTTTTTTTTTGGTTTTTTTGAGACAGGGTCTCCCTGTAGCCCCAGCTGTCCTGGAACTCACTATGTAGACCAGGCTGGCCTTGAACTCACAGAGATCCGCCTGCCTCTGCTTCCTGAGTGCTGGAATTAAAGGCATGTGCCACCATGATTGTTCTTTTAAATTCAGTGTCCTGGCTTATCTCTAGGGGGTTCTCCTTGTAGAACTCTTCTACAGGACTGGTGATGTTTGGTGGGGACACAGTGTTTTGGCTTTCCACTTCATTATTCTTTCTTTGTGATTTTGGCATGTAAATTTCTTTTGTTGTTTATGATTCTGATATGAGAATTAAGTTTAAGTATGCTTCTGTTTGTATTATCAGGGTTCCTAGGTCCTTTCCTTATTTGTTATGTTAAGCTGGTGGTACAGGTTTCAGGTTCTCCCAGTTTTTATTTTGGAGGGAACCAATGGCTTCAGATCAGCTATTCAGGAGCCCCAACAGAAGCCCAAGTCAGGTTCCAGTCAGATACACTCAGGCTTCCTTCTAAGGTTTGCACCCCACCATGTGGAGGCAGGGTCCAGGCGTTGTCAGGCAGTCTCCTGTGTTCGCAGCCCATATGCCAGAGGGAGGTCAGAACCCTGCACTCTCTGGCATTCTGCTGACATCCCAGTGGCTACAATAATGAAGGCTGGAACCCACACTCTCAGGCTGTCTGCTAGGATCTCAGCCTTAGCCTACCAAAGCCAGATCTGCCCTGGAGCCTTGGGAGGGGCCTCACAAAACCCCAGGTAAGGGGATGGGTATGGCACAATTAAGGGAAGCTCACCCCCATGTGGAGGCAGGATCTGGGTGCTCTCAGGCAGTCCCCTGCATTCTAGGCCCTTATGCCAGAGGGAGGCCAGAACTCAGCACTCTCTGGTGGTCTGCTGAGATCCCAGCTGCTGCCAGAAAAAGTTTTTCAAGAAAGAGGAAGACATTCCCTGGAATGGGAGCAGACTAGTGAGCTGGGGAATGAAATGCTCAAAAACAAAGATATTCTTTAAAAAAAATGTTTTCATTAGGGAGACTTGGTTACACACCCTTGTAATCCCAGCACATGGGAGAGGGAGGCAAGGAGATCAGAAGTTCAGGGTCATTCTCAGCTACATAGCAAGTTCAAGGTCAGCCTGTGAAGCATGAGACCCAGTCTCAAAAATAAAAAATAATGCTGGGCATGGTGGTATACATCTATGATCCCAGTACTCAAGAGGGAGACACAGGTAGATCTCTATGAGATAGAGACAAGCTTGGTCTACACAGAGAGTTCCAAGCCATCCAGGGATACTTACTGTGACCCTGTCTCAAAAAACCAAAATAAAAACAAAAAATAACAGTGACGGAGGAAGATGTGGGAAAGAGGCAAGAATGACTTTCTTTCATTTGTTTTGACAGCTTTCTAAATGGCATGAATTTAATGTTCTTGATCTTCTATGTCCAGCCTCAGAGACTTAGACTATAATGCCCTTCTGTTATATGCACTGCCCAGTTGGTTGTGCAGTGTTTTGCTCTGGCAGCCTTCAGGCACTAATACAACACACTGTGTTAAATTTCCTTTCTCTTTCTAAACAAAGAAAGCTGTGAAACACAAGGGCCTAAATTGACGAGAGATAGTGCCTGCCCCTTTCTTATTTCCTTTCAGTAACATCTTTTTAAAATTATAATCCTTATCTTTGTGTGTGTGCATGTGTATGTATACAATGTGTATGCATATGTATGTGAGTATGCACACAGTCATGTGTGTGCCATGGTATGCATGTAGAATTTCGAGGACAACGTCAGGGGCCAGTTTTCACCTTCTACCTTGTTTGATACAGAATCTTTTGCTCTCTGTGGTATATGCCAGGCTCTGAGTACTCCTGGGATTTTCTGCCTTCTATCTCACTGTAAGAACACTGAGATTACACTACCAAGTCCAGTGTTATATGAGTTCCAGGGATTTGAACTCAGGTCCTAACACTTGTACAGCAAGCACTTTACCCACTGAGCCATCTCCTCAGCCCATTAGTGACATCTTAAGGAGGCTTTGTTTTTTTGTTTTTTTGGTTTTTTTGGTCTTTTTGAGACAGGGTCTCCCTGTAGCCCAAGCTGTCCTGGAACTCACTATGTAGACCAGGCTGGCCTCAAACTCACAGAGATCTGCCTGCCTCTGCCTCCCGGGGCTGGGATTAAAGGTGTGCACCACCACGCCCAGCTATCTGTGAGTTCTTACAGTCTTCAGACTTTTAGACAGGGTCTCATATAGTCCAGACTGGCCTCAAACTCACTACATGGCCTTGAATTCCTGGCCTTCCTACCTCTTTCTCCTGAGTGTTGGGGAACAGGCATGCACCTCTATGCCTGGCTCTTTGGCTCTTTTTTATTTCTTTTTTAAGCTTTTGTGAGAGAGCTTTGTCACTATGTAGCCCAGGCTAGCCCCCAGCTTATGATCTTCCTGCCTCTAGTTCCTGAATGCTAGATTATAGATATGTGTCACTAAGTCTTCTTTTTAAAATGTTTTTGGTGATGGTGTGAATTGAACTCAGGGCATTGTGCATGCTAAGCAAGCACTCTACCATTGAGCTACACCACTGATCTAGTCTTTAGATTTTAGCTGTTCTGGTAGGTATGTGACCATGTCTCCTTAACGCTTTAATTTGCATTTCCCTGTGACTTTTCTGTGTGTATCATTTCATCTATTATCAGATTATCTCTGCAGTACAGTGTTTGTTCACACTTTTGCTCATTGCCTCTTCCTTATAAATTTATGGGAATTATTTTTTTTTTCAAAGACAGAGTCTTAGCCACATGGGGTGGCACATGCCTTTAATCCCAGTACTTGGGAGGCAGAGACAGGCAGATCTCTGTAATATCAAGGCCAGCCTGTTCTACATAGCAAGTTCCAGGACAGCTGGGGCTACAGGGAGAACCTTCTCAAAAAACAAAACAAACAAAAAGACCAAATCTCACTCTATAGCTCAAGCTATCCTGGGACTCGCAATGTAGCCTTGGCTGCCGTCAAGCTCATAGCAGTCCTCCTACCTCAGTTTCCCAAGTGCTGGATTATAGGAATGAGCTATGAGGGAGTTTTTCTACATTCTATGTACCACCCTTTGTCTATGGTTGGTCTGTCCCCCCATTCTGTCAGTCCCCCTTTCAACCAAATGCATCTAGTTTTTTTCTAACCTCAGTTAGAAAAAAAAGAAAAGTCATGGGAAGGTGGTAGACATAAATAGTCAGTGGTTAGCTTTTGATCTCCTAGAGTCTAAAAATCTGTATCAGTTACTCCCACTTGCATAGTAGTATGATTCACAATAACCTACATATATTCATGCGATGAGATTTCCTCAGCCTTAAAACACAGTGCATAGAGATGATGCAGTGGTCAGGAGCCTAACAACAGTTCCACCTGTGCCTGGGACAGGAAGTGCAGATAACACTGCTTTGGGTGGACTCTCTTCCTAGAAGATGGCAGCACCCAGCCCATGCCAGTGAGCTCCCTCTTTGGGAATGTTGAGTTCAAGCAGGATCAGCCACCAACCTCTTCATCCTGTCCTTTAATGAACAGATGAGAATTCAGAAAGATGTACTTCAGAGATAAAGAGGATGAGGATGACACAGACATGTAGACAATGACTTCTTTTTTTAAATTTATTTTTATGTGTATGAGTGTTTTGCCTACATGTATGTAAGTGCAACATGTGCGTGCAGTGCCCAGAGGTCAGAAAAGGGCATCAGATCCCCTCGAACTGGTGTTACTGGTGTTACAGATGGTTGTTAAGCACTATGTAGGTGCTAGGAACTGAACCTTGGTCCTTTACAAAAGCAGTTAGAGCTTCTAACCACTGAGCCTTCTCTCCAGCCCCACAATGGCTTCTTTGCATATTTACTACAGTTAACAGTCTATTCATTTAGCAAATTTTAAGATTTGTATAAAATATCTCCAAGAGAACATAGTCTTTAAATTCTTTTTATTTTATTTTAGTGTGTGTGTATGTATGAGAGAGAGAGAGAGAGAGAGAGAGAGAAAGAGAGAGAGAGAGTTTTGCCTGCATGTATTCAAGTGCACCATGTGCATACAATGCCCTCAGAGGCTAGAAAAGGGCATGGTATCCCCTAGAACTGGAGTCATGGTTGGGTGTTAGACATCATGTGGATGCTGGGAACTGAACCCAGGTCCTCTGCAAGAGCCATCTCCCCAGCCCAGAGAACATGTTCTTAATTGAACTCAGAATGGACTCATACATTACCAGGCAAAATACCCAAAATCTATGGAAAGTTTACTTGAGACCCATGAGCACAGCTACTGAGCTGGTTGTCTTTTCCTCCTTTCCTGCACATGCTATGCCTCTTCGGGTCAGCAAGTGGGGTGAAAATTAACTGCCTAAGGAAAATTCCTGAGCTCATTAGCTTTGATAATACACAAGCTTATTTTCCATGATCAAAGCCTGATCATTGTGGAGATGAATTCAAAGGCAGTTCTGAAAGGATCCTCCTGTTTCTGAATGTGAAGCTAATTGTTTGCCTTGAAATTTTTGCCAAGTGCAGATGAGAAAGAAATAAAATATATTTTGAAAATATCTTTTAAAAATCAGGGCATTCTGACCATACTGTGGCATGGATAAACCTTGAAAACATGATGTTAAGCAAAGCAAACTGATCACAGAGCCACAAATACCACAGTTCTACTCATGTTAGACCTAGAAGAGTTGAATTCAGAGACAGAAAGTAAAATGATTGTGGCTCAGTGGGTAAGTACACTGGTTCTGCAAGCATGAAGACCTGAGTTTCAATGCCCAGGATCCATGTAAAAAGCTAGGCATGGCTTGGAGTGCTTGTAATCCCAACACTGGGGTGTGGACCCAGGCAGATCCTGAGACTGCTGGCCTGCCAGCCTAACCAAAATGGTGAGCTTCCAGTTCCATGAGAAACCCTGTTTGAAGGCAATAACACATGTACTTCAGGCCACTGAAATGTACCCTTAAACTGACTAAGATGTACATTCTGCAAGGCCTGTAATCTTAGTTATTTGGGAGGCTGAGGAAGGAGAATCCTAAGTTCAAAGCCTACCTGAGCTACAGAGTGAGTTCCAGGTCAGCCTATGATACTTGATAAGACCCTTTCTCCATACTTGATCTTAGCCAAAAGGCACGGAAGTGATCATGAGACCCTCTCTCAAGATAAGAAGTAAAAAGAGGGCTAAGTGATACAGCTGGGTGGTAGAGCACCTGCCTAGCATGAGCAAGGCTCTGGGTTCAATAACCAGTACTGGAAAAAAGATAGCATATTGTATGTTATGTGTATTTTGTTACCTAAGAAAACCATATTGGTACAGTCATTTTTGTATAGTAACTTCTTAGTAACACAGAAATATCTATGCATTGAAAAACAGCATTAACAAAACTTCCTGTGATACTGACTGTGGAGCCTCCTGCATGCTTTTGTAACCTGCTTTGTTGAGCACATGATCACTACCTTTCCCCACTTTCCCTATTCAGACATTTCTACTTGACCCAAGCATGTAATAAATGTCTTAAAAGATAAAGCCTGGTTTTTATTCTTTTGAAAAGAGTTCAAAAGTAAAGCTCTGAGCCGGATGTGGTGGTATACACCTTTAGTCCCAGCACTGCAAAGCTCTGAAGACAGCCCATAAAATTCTCAGTCAAGAACTTGGAGGGAAGTTAGACCAGCTTGGGGAGGAAGAGCGATCTGGAAGAAGCTGGGAAGGGAAGAAGGAGGGCCCTCTAGCCCTCTACCCCACAGGAGCAGAGAGAGGGCTGGAGCCTAGGCCTGCACAGGCAACTTCCACCCTTGTTAAGTGAGCACTGCTTGTTGCTGTGCTAAGAAACTACCATAGTGGGTGCATGCTGAGGGGGACATCCCAGCAATAGTGGCAAAATGCCAACTGACCCACAATGGGAAGGATCTCTGAAAGGAATTTTGCACAGTCCCTCTGAAGTCATCCGGGGCCCAGACAGGTTTATATACCCTAGTTTGTGTCCCTATACATGAGGAAAGACTGTGCATCAACAAGGATGGCTTCCAGGAACTTCATACCTGGAAGCATCCAGAGCTATGGCACTCTCTGCTTGTTCTCCTTCCTCTCTAAGGCCTGTGTCTAACTCCAACTGCACAGTAACTGCCATTATTATCTGACCATGGATGGCATCCTACCTGATGATAACCCCACTGCTTACAGGAGAAGAAAAAGAAACATCAGAGCTCAGGAGATGGCTCAGTCAGTAAGGGGCCTGGCTTGTGTTAGTTATTTGTTGCTGTGATAGAAGACCAGGACCAAAAGCAACTTATGGAAAAACAGTTTATTTAGGCTTACAGTTGCAGAGAGGGAGTCCATAATGATGAGGGAGGCATGGCAACAGGCAGCTAGAGCAGGAAGCTGAGGGAATCACATTTCCATCTACAAGCAAGAAGCAGAGAGAGTGAGCAGGAAATGGGTGAGGCTATAAACTCTCAAAGCCAACACCGCCCCCCGCCCCCCCACCACCACCACGACATACTTCTTCCTCAAGGCTCCACCTCCAAAAGATATAACCTCCACAAACAGCACCAACCAGAGTCCAAGTATTTAAATATGTGAGCCTGTGAGGGACATTTCTTAATCAAACAACAACACCCTGTAAGCACAGGACCTGAGCTGCTCCCCAGAATCCACAAAAGTATGTCAGGTGTGGTGGTGCACACCTGTAATCCCAATGCTGGGAAGGCAGGGACAGCAAGAGCCCTGGGACTCTTTGGGAAGCAGTCTAGCCTAATTAGTGGAGTCCAGACCAATGAGAGCAGGCCTCAGAGGAAGTGGAAGGCATTCCTGAAGATGACACCCAAAGCAATCCTCTAGCCTCCACATGCATGTGCACACACACACACACACACAAATGAAGGTGCTGGGAGGATGGATCAGGGGTGAAAGCTCTTGCTGCTAGGCCTAACAACCTGAGTTTCATCCCCAGATCCTCACATGAAGGAGAGAAGCAACTCCTGAAAGTTTTCCCCTGACCTCCACACACATACTGTGGTATGTAACACGACATAAAAAATTTAAAATAAAATGTAATATAAACAACTTTCTTTTAATGAAGAAAAAAAACACTACCAGGTCATACTGTGTGACTGTAAGTGATGAGGCAAATCTTCCTGAGGAATGGTATCTGACTCTGGACAAAACTCCTAAGCAGAGGAATTTCCATACTGTGTCCAGCCAAGGTGGTGTCCCTGGGAAAGCACACAGCCTCCCTCCACTGCAGATCATTACTCACTGGGTGTGTCAACCCCCACATCTGCTCTTCACTTCTTGAAATCTTGTTATTGTATCATTGATCTCATGAATGGCATAGAACCCTCTCATTGACTTAAGATCCTTTAAATTAGTTTTACAATTCTCAGAAAATTTTATTTGATCCTAAATATTTTCACTATCCTATTTCCATTTAGCAGTTTAACCTCCTCTGTTACCAGGCAAAAAATAACTTTAGTGTTTACTGGGTAAATATCAGGTCCCTGGCCTTGCTGCAGGCATTAAGGTGTTGTATGGGACAGATTAGATATGTTCCCTCAGTGGGATTACAAGTGGGGAAAGCTCAACTAGAAAAAGTGCTTAACAACTTTTTAAGATTTTTTTTTTATTTTATCTGTGTATTTTGCCTGCATGTATGTACAAGTACCATATGTGTGGCCGGTGCCTGAGGAAGCCAAAAGAGGGTGCTGGATCCCCTGGAACCAGAGTACTGAAGGTTGTAAACTGCCACATGGGTGCTGGGAACTGCACACAGGTCCTCTACAAGAGCAGAAAGGGCTCTTAACCACTGAGTCATCTCTCCAGCCACAACAATTTTTATAATTAACTGAAGTTTTTACACTGCCCAATTTGAAAGGTAAACATTAATTTTTTAAATGTTTTTATTAGTTAATTTTTCTCATTGCTGTGACAAAATATTTGACAGAAGGAGCTTAAGGGTTTATTTTGGGTCTCTGTCTGAGGTTACAGTCCATCATGGTTTGGAAGTTCTGATAGGTAGGAGTGTGAGGTCCCTAGTCACTTTGTATCTACAGTCAAGAAGCAGAGAGATAAGTGTTGCTGCACAGCTTGCTTTTTCTTTTTTCCTTTTTACTGAGTCCAGAATCCTAACTCATGGGTGGCCCCATCTGCATTCAGGGCGGGCACTTCCTCCTGTTAAACTTCCCTGACCACTCCCTCACAGACATGGCTAGAGGTGTGTCTCCTAGGTGGTTCTAAATTCGGTCAAGTTGATAAAGACAATTATCCATCAATGTTCTTAACTTCATTAATCATGACTTCATTAAGGCTTTATTTTCATGTTCAATTTAAATAGTGCTTTGCTACATTCATTCAGATTGAAAGGAAATAATGAGAGGGAAATAACTGAACAATTAAAAAATTTGGAAAGAATCCAAAGACAGCATTTGGAGATTTTTTAAAGTTAGTTTTTGTTGTTAGTTCTTTGTTGTTTGTTTTTTTAAGGTTTTATTTATTTTTATTTTATGTGGATGTGCCTGCATGTATGTATGTGTGCCATGTACATGCCTGGTGCCTACAGAGGCCAGAAGATGGTGTTGGATGCCCTCGAACTGCAGTTACAGACAGTTATCAGCCACTGTGTGAATGCTGGGAACAGAACCTGGGTCCCCTGCAAGAGTAGCAACTGCTCTTAACCACTAAACCATCTCTCCAGCCCCTGTTCCTTTGTTTTTTGAAGACACAGTCCTCATACAGCTCAGAGTGGCTTTAAACTGGTTATGTAGGATGACCTTAAACTCCTGAACCTCCTGACTCTATTCCCTGAATCCTGGGATTACAGATGTGTGCCATCATGCTCACCTAGTGCTTTGACTTTTAATGATGTATGCAGTATTGTAATAATTATTTTTATTTTATGTGTACCAGTGTATTGCCTGCATGTGAGTGCACCCATGTCTTGCAATGCCTGTGGAGGTCAGAAGAGGGCGTCGGCTCCCCTGGAACTGTGGTTACCAATAGTTAGCCACTGTGTGTGTAGTAGGAATTGAATCCAGATCCTCTGTAAGAGCATCCAGTGCTCTTAACTGCTGAGCCATCTCCCCTCCATCTCTGATGGTCTCTTCTGAAGCACATCAATTCGTTTATTCAGTCATCCTTGGCACTTCCTTGATACAGGAGCTGCATGGTGTGTATTCCTTCTACTCTTCAGTGCAGCATCCATATTCTCCAACAGTGATGTGGCTAGCAAGTGAGGCTGTTCCCCACCTCTTCCCATTTTTTTTTCAGCTCCAACAGAGAGGAAAAGAAGACAACTGGAAAAGACAGATCTTTCCTTTCCAGTCAGAAGAGGGCATCCCCTGGAACTGGAGTTACAGACAGTTGTTAACTACAATGTGGGTGCTGGGAACTGAACCAGGGTTCTCCGCAAGAACCACTGAGCCATCTCTCTAGTCCCTTGTCTTAATTTCTACATTATAATAATATTTAGTCATTCAATCAGCCCACAGAAACATTTCTTGGAAATAGGCAGGTTACATGATAACCCATATAAGGAAATGTGCACAAGGGATCATGTGACTTCTTCACATTTTCTGAGTCATGAAACCAGAGCTTAGGTCTCCCAACTCATAGACCTTTGTTGTGTCTGCTTGATGAGGTATTAACTGATTTTAAAACTTGTCCACCTTAGGGCTGGAGAAATGGGTTAACAGTTAAGAGCACTTGTTGCTCTTGCAGAGGACCCAAGTTTGGTTCCCAGCATTCATGTAGGGTGGATCACAACCTCCAGTAACTCTATCTCCAGGAGATCCAGTGCCTAGGAGTGAGCTGTAGCCTACAGAATGAGACCTTGTCTCAAAAAAAAAAAAAAAGCCAGGCTCCAGATAAATGCCTGTAATATCAGCACTAGGGAGTGAAGGCAAGAGGATTAGGAGTTCAAAGTCATTCTTGCCTACTTAGGGAATTTGAGGCCAACATAGATCACATGAGCCCCTGTCTCAAAAATAAAATAAAAAAGAAACTTCATTACTTTTTGCTGCTGAATCCCTTGTGTGGATATACCACATTTTATTTATCCATTCATCAGTTGGTGAACCCTGGGATTATTTCCACTTTAGCTTCTTTGAATGATGTTTGCATGAATGATCACATACAAGGTTTTGTGTAAGTATGTTTCGTTTTCCTCAGCTTTCGTACCATAAAGATTTTTTTCTTTTTTTTGGTCTTTTTGAGACAGGGTCTTCCTGTAGCCCCAGCTGCCTGCCTCTGCCTCCCAAGCACTGGGATTAAAGGCGTGTGCTGCTACGCCCGGCTCAAAAGATTAAAATTTTTTTTTTTTGTCCTTTTGAAGCAGGGTCTCCCTGTGGCCCCAGCTGTCCTGGAACTCACCATGTAGACCAGGCTGGCCTTGAACTCACAGAGATCCTCCTGCCTCTGCCTCCCAAGTGCTGGGACTATAGGCGTGTGCCACCATGCCCAGCTAAGATTAATTTTTTTTTAAAGATTGATTTCTTTTTATTTTATGTGTATGAGTGTTTTGTCTGCTTGTATGTATGTGTACCACATGACTTACAGGTGCCTGTAGAGGCCAAAAGACTTGCAGATCCCCTGAAACTGGAATTACAGATGGTTGTGAGCTGTCATGTGGATGCTGGGAACTGAACCTGGGACCTCTGCATGAGCAGCTGGTACTCTTAACCACTGAGCCATCTCTCCAACCCCCAAATCAGATTTTAGATATTTAAGCTGTTGATTTATTGAACTACAAAGGGCCAAAAGAATTCTAATTTATATAATTATGACATATATTCATACAATAAAGGAATAAGCTGAAGAAGCTCAAAATAATCATCTAATCCAAAATTAGTAGCAAGGAGTATAATGGAGGGGTCAAGTGTAATGCTGTTTAACTTCTTTTTCTAAAAAAAAATCCTTTTTTTTAAATTTATTTATGGGGGCGGCACATGTACCATGGCACAAGTGTGGAGGGCAGAGGGCAACTTTTGGGAATCAGTTCACTCCTTCCACATTGTGAGTCCTGGGAATTGAACTAAGGTAGACTGACTTGGCAGCAAGTGCCTTTACCTGCTAAGTCATTTTACTGGCCTCTGTTTAACTTATTTTTAAAATTTATAATTTTTTTACGTGTGCGTATAATGCCTGCATGTGTGTAAGTGCACCTGTGTTGTACAGTGCCTGCAGAGATCAGAAGAGGGCATTGGATCCCCTGAAACTGGAGTTATGGATAGTTGTTAGCCACCATGTGGGTGCTCGGAATGGAACCTGGGTCCTCTGCAAGAGCAGCCAGTGCTCTTAACCACTGAGCCATCTCTTTTTTTAAAAAATTCTTGTTTAAGCCAGACATGGTGGCACATGCCTTTAGTACCAGCACTTGGGAGGCAGAGGCAGGCGGATCTCTGTGAGTTCAAGGCCAGCCTGGTCTACATAGTGAGTTCCATGACAGTTGGGGCTACAGGGAGACCCTGTCTCAAAAAGACCAAAAAAAAAAAAATTCTTGTTTATGAGTGTTTTGCCTGCATGTATGTAAGTGTATCACATGTGTGAAGAGCTCACAGAAGTCAGAAGAGGGCATTGGATCCCCTAGAACTGGAGTTAGGGACAGTTGTTAGCTTCCACATGAGTGCTGAGAATTGAACCTGGGTCCTCTGCAAGAGCAGCTAGTGCTCTTAACCAGTAAGCTATCTGCTCAGCCCCTCTATTTAACTTCTTAAGGAACTAGCAAACTATCTTCCATCTGGCTGAACCATCTTACATTACCATCAGCAATGTAAGAAGATTCTAATTTCCCACATTCTAGCCACTTCAGTATATGTGAAAAGGCATCTCATTATGACTTTGATTTGCATTTCCCTGATGATTAATGTTAAACATCTTCCATGCACATATCAGCTAACTGTACATGTTCTTTGGAGGGCTGACTATTCAGATCCTTTGTCCACAAAAGTCTTCTTTTTGAAACATTAGATTATTAGTCTCTGGGTTGCTTCAGATCTAGTCCTTTATTAATTGAATTACATGAATCCTAATGCTATGAACTAGAGTTCCTTTGATCCCTTCTGGTTCAATAAATCAATATTTAAAAGATCTTTCCCATCAGAAGTTCAACTGTGTGTGTGTGTGTGTGTGTGTGTGTCTGTGTCTGTGTGTGTGCATTCATGCACATGGACATGCACATGTGCTTATGGAGGTCAGAGGACATCCTGAAATGTCCTCAGGAGCTATGTACCTTGTTTTTTGAGACAAGGTCTCTCAATGGACTGAAACTCACCAAGTAAGCTGTTTTTACAGGTGGAAGCCAAGGACACAATACTACAAAAGTCTCATTTCCCAAAGCCATGAAAATTTGAGTCAAAGGCCTGTGGAAACTTGTGACTATCATCTCAGGCAGGTCCTTTGATGTACAAGCCCTGCAGAATTGGCTGTCTATGTTGAATCACACAGTCACAAGGAGAAACCCATAAATACAAATGTGCTTAATTTCCTGTGGCATTTAGGATTGTTGCCTAAAATAAATAAATTAAATAAATAAATAAATAAATAAATAAATAAATAAAATCCAAGGCAGGTGGCTCATGCCTATAATCCCAGCATATGGAAGCCTGAAGCAGGAGGATTGTCTCAAGTGTGAGGCTATCTGCAATTGCATGGTGAGTTTCAAGCCAGTTTATACTGTATTGTGAGAACTTGTCTCAAAAATAAATGCAAACACTGTATACATTATGAAATTCTCAAAGAATAGATGCATAAAATGTATAATAAATAATAATAAATCCAACATTTATCTGAATTGTTAGATAAATGTTAGATGGTAGCCCACCTTCAACCTCAGCTAAAATTCACCAGGAAGATGAGGGTCAAGAAGAGCCCATGGCAGGCTCTCCTGAGGAGCTCACTCACAAAGGGTGCAGCCAAGCTTGGGGAAAGTGAGCACTTGGCTCCCAAGCCTCTCCCTTCATCTGTATAATGAGCTATTGTGTTGCTTCATTTCAATGCGAACATTTTAAAAATATTTCTGAGTTATTTTTTTAAATTCGCAGGCTCAACTTTCCCCAAAATAAACCTAGTCATGGTAGGAGGAATGCAAGTATGTACCGGTTTGTGAGTGGGTAAATGCAAACGTTGAAGTTTGGGAGTCTGAGAAAGATCAGAGCTGCTGCTGGAATGGCTGACGGCCCTACAATTGACAGCTTGAGCACAATATGAGCTCACTGACTATTTTAAGAATTAAGAGCAGGTGTTCCCCTTTGTTTATTAGCAAAAAGCATGTTATCCATCACCATCACACAAACCACCATCCTGAATAGGAGCTTTAAAAGGAATTTTGTGAAGTCAGTAGGAATAGTTGAATAGAGCCAAACCTAATATTAACTGGAAAAGAACAACCTAAAAAATGACCAGTAAAGGCTGGAGGGTGTAAAGTGCCTGCCACAGAAACATGAAGACTTTAATTTGGATCCCCAGTACCCTCGTGAAAAGACAAGTATGCACACCTAACCCTAGCATGCGGGTCAGGTTGGCGGGTTGGAGAAGAGACAAGCAGATTCTGGAGCTCGTTGGTCAGCCAGTCTAGTCAGTGAGTGCTGGGCTCAGTCAGAGACCCTGTCTCAAAAGCTAAGATGGAGAGTGATGGAGGAAGACATCTGACGTTGACCTCCAACCTCCATATGCATATTCACACACAATCAGTAGAATGTAGACATTTTCAAAAAGAAAACAAAATAGGAGAGTTTTCAATTATGCAATGTACTCTTGGTCTGTCTATGATTAAAGTGGATGAATAACAGGCAAAAGGGATCATAATACCAAACATCCACCACAACAGTCCTTTCTGTCCCTGATATCGTAGCCTACCTTACCCACCATGATGTTGCCTTTTCACTGCTCTCCACTATTGGGCCTGCTGATCAGGCACCAATATCTACTCCCTTCAACTCAGTCTTTGAGTGGGAATGATCAGGGGTCAAAGTTCACAAGCCAAAACCAAGCAACCAATCACAGCAGCAGGAGGAACTTCTGAGAGTCATACTTGTAAAACTGTTCTTCATGCATTTCATAATTACCTTGTACTTGTTCCTGGAGCAGGAGTTACAGGCAGTTGTGAGTTGCCCATTGTGGGTGCTAGGAACTGAACTCAGGTGCTCTGCAAGAGCAGCAATCACTTGTAACCTATGAGCGATCTCTTCAGACCCTTCATCACTCCCCCATAAAATCTTGAGCTGAGTGTCATAACACAAGCCTATAATTCTAGCATTTGAGAAGCGGAGGCAAGCAGATCAGGAGTTCAAAATCATTCTCTACTACATAGGGCATTTAAAGTCAGCCTGGGATACAAAAAGAAATCTAGTTTTAAATTCCTTATAGGACCCTTGAGCAAAATGCCCTGCTCATGAGTCAAAATGTTGGTGCAAGCATCACATGATAGAAATGAATTTGAGGAAGCAAGGAATTGGTACTGAAGAACTTTCTAGAGAGACTCTTACAGAAAGAAAGTGCTTCATCCTCCTCTTACCAAGAAAAAAATACAACCTGCAGAGTTGGTGTAGCTCATGAAACAATTTAAAAACCAAGATATGTATCATTTGGTTTTGGTTAATTCTGAGTTAATAAAGAGAATAATAAAATAATAAGTAGCAAAACTGGGCACTGAGGACACCATAGATCCAAACTGGCATTAATATGTCATGTAAGAACTTAATTGTGAACCAAAATGCCATAAACTGATTTAATATGGAATTTCCTATGGCTTCCACATGAATTTATCTGTTTATTTGAGAGTGCAGTCTTGGTTAGTACTGGAAAATACTGAAACCCACAGGTAATGAGACTTTTTATATGGCTCCAAGATGAAGTTGGTGGTATATTTGTACCCCATCCCAGTAGCCCTCAACTCCATGGTTTCTGTTCTCAAGGGCCTCCTTTCCTCTCTGTGGTTTTGGGTACATTGGGTTACCCTATAATATCCAAATACCACAGTTCAGGTCTGTGATACTGATAGAGTGGGCAAACTGAAATGGTCAACAGCAGCATACTGACCTACAGCAGGTCACAATTACAGTCTGGGGTCTCCATGGTGACCTCTCTGAGTCATGAGCTCATAACTGTAAGGTTAGTGCTATCGTACGACCAAAGCAAGCATAGTGCCAAGAACAGCCTTGACTACCGTAAGTAACCCCCAAGCTCCCCTTCAGACAGAGAAAACTTAAGGACTTAAGAAGCAAGCCAGTGTGCTACTAGAAGGAAAGTATTTCTGGGTGAGATCTAGAAGGCTCCTTTAGCTCTCTAGTTCCCAAGAGGTGTGAATCTGGTACCTTGGAGGAAGGACGGTCAGAGAAAATGATTCTGCAAATCTAGTAGACAGAAATCAAGGATGAAAGAATGAGGTTCATTGAGCCTTAAGTCAGCTGTACTGTCTATGAGCTCGATTAGAGTTGCCCAGAATATTATTGGCCTCATGGCCCACAAAGTGTAGCCATTCCAGGAGAGTCAGAGATGGGTTTTTATCTTATTCAGGTGGCTCCAGGGAGAAACCTTTCCAGGACCCATGTATGAGCACAGCTACTTTTCCTGACCAGGATCTTTGCAGCACCCACATAAGTCTCTCACTATCAGATCAAGTTGGCTTTGTCTCTGGCCCACTGCAATTTCTGTTCTTTATTTCCAGTGTAATGAAAAGAGCTCCTGCTATTTTCTCTGACAATTCTGATACTCATTTCTTGATGACTTCACCTTCTATTCACCAAGTAATTGAAATCCAATCCACCAGAATTTTCCACCCTGCCTTCCTATAGAAAAGAAGCACTTAAAAGCAGATCAATTCTTAGAGGCTTTGATTTCTCAAGTACCTCACAATATTTAAAGCCTTTGGAGTCCCTACTTCAGGCCTCCCTTTACATCACAGTTGTGTCCTTTTGGCAGTGAGCACATTTCGCTTTAGCTTTCAGAGATCACTAGTCAGGTAAATGAGAGGAAAAAGATTTTATCTTCATTGTGGGGAAACTCAGTCAATCATTAAGTAGTCCAAACAGTGCTTACTTAATGAGCCACATACTCAGCCTCTTCTCAGAGAATTGAATATCATCAGGGTAAAGCCACAATGTTATCTTGCAATGAAAATTATTAGATAAAGGTGATGCCACTACTCTACAGGGTAAACCGAAACCTTCCTAAACAGCCATCTACAGTATCTGTCCCTGGAAACTTCATGAGTATAAGTGGCTAGTGCCACCAAGTATGAGAGCCAGCTTTGGATTGGGACTTTGCATCAGCTCAGGAGAGTTGAGGGCACCGTTATAAACCCTGAAATGAAAAGTACCTAAAGGTGGGGCTGGGGCTGGGGCTCAGGTGAAAGAGTGCTTGCCTAACATGCATGAAGCCTTGGGCGCAAGCCCCAGAATCACATAAAGGTCATAAAGCCAGGTATGGTGGCGCCTTCCTGTGATCCCAGCTTTAAGGAGGCAAAGGGGAGGGGGGGGAGGACTGACTGCAGGTTCAAGGCTAGCCTGGTCTATATAGTGAGTTCCAGATCAGTCTGGGGTATATAGCAAGACCTTGTCTAAAAAAGTGCCCCCCAACAAAAAGAGCTCAAAGTCATCCTCAACTACATAGCAAGTTCAAGGTCAGCCTAGGCCCTGTCTTAAAAAGAAAAGAAGTAATTTGTGGCCATGTAATTGTCATTATGGTCCTGTGTGCTACTCTACAGGAATGTATCTACTCCCAACTCTTCTCCTGGCTTCCAGAACACACAGAAAGCTATGTAATGAGTAGCTGACAGGTAAAGGCAACTATCTTTTTTTTTTCCACTAGCAGTTATCATAGATGACAGCTGACTGATAGAAGGAAATAGAGGAAAACTACTTCTAAAAAATGCGGAGAGCTATGGGAGGGCAAATCCTTAAGACCCTCAGGGCCAGCGACCCCAAGGGGCTGCTCTGGGAGATGCTGTTACAACACAATGGATTACTGACTTGATAATCCTCAAACACAAGAACCTGGAAGACACCCCAGGGAACTAACCCAACTCTCCCACCTTACAGATAAGGAGAGAAAGGCTTTGGGCAGCAGTGAAAGCCCAGGACAAGATCACAGATGGTTAGTTGTGAAGCTGGAACAGGAGTCAGGGGTTCTTGACTCTGATAGCAAACTTTTGCTTGTACTCTCTATCTCATAGAGGAGAAGGTAATTCATTACTGCAAGGGGCTTCAAAAGGCTATGCAGGCTATGGGCTGGCTCAGTGGGTAAAATGCTTGCTACAAAAACATGAAGACCTAAGTTTGGATCCCCAGAACCCAGCTGTGAAGAGTATTGTGTATCTATAATCTCAGTGTGGCTATGGCAAGATGGGAGGCAAAGACAGGAGAATCCCCAGAAGTTGAAGTGCCAACTAACCAGGCATTCGAGGTTGCAAACCACAAGAGGCCCTATCTCAAACAAGAAGGACAGGAAGGACCTACACCTGAGGTTGTCCTCTATGTCCCCTCCAACAAACACACATACATCATACACAAAAAGATTTTTTAAGTCTATGGGGTAGTTCATGATGCTAATAAAATATAATTTAAGAAAAACTATAAAGGATTTAAGAAAAAATTTGTTATATTATTAATACAGAATCTCACATGCCTAAGGTTAGTCCTGAACTCACTGTATTGAAAAGGATAACCTTGAACTTCTGATTCTCCTGCCTCCTCTACCTCCTGAGAACTTGAATTACAGATGTATGCCTCCACACCAAGTTTACGAGGTGCTGGGGATCAAAGCTAGGATTTCATGAATGCAAGCACTGAGCTACAAGGCAGATAAAATGTTTTATTACAAAATGACTAAGACACACTCACATCACAAAATTGCACTGGGTACCTATGAGAGTTAAATTCAACAAAGGCATAGAAGGTTATCATTCAAACACAGAAAGACATCAAACTCTTACTACTTTTATTATGAATGAAAAATCTGACATGAAAACATGTTTGAGCATTTTTATTTGGGGGTGGGGTTGAAAAAGGGTTTCAATGCATAGCCTATTATTGGCCTGAATACACTAAGTGGCCTAGATTGACTTTGAACTCAAGATGATCCTCCTAATTCAGCCTCTGGGGTGCTGAGATTACAGATATATCACATACTCATCTTGAACATTTTATATTTTTTATAAAATGACCAATACATTACTAGATGCTAAAATCTCATCCTCAAAACATTCTCCTAAGGGACTGGGTAGATAGCTCAGTTGGTAAAGTACTTGCCTTGCAAGCAGGAGGTCCTGAATTTTGATCCCCAGAACTCATGTTTTTAAAAGGCCAGGCATGAGCCCACAAGATGGGCTTATAGGTAAGCCTGAGTTAGAACCCACATGGTGGAAGAAGAGAACTAACTAACTTCTGGCCACACATATGCCATGGCATACAAGTGCCCCCCCGACACACATATAAAAATGTTTTCTTTTAAAAAGCTAGGCATGATGGTACATGCTTGGAATCCCAGAACTGGAAAGGTGGAGACAGGTGGAACCCTGGGGTTCACTGGCCAGACAGCCTAACCTTCTTGAGTTATAGACCAATGAGAGACTATCTCAAAATACAAGGTAGATGGCACCTGAGGAACCACATTCAAACCACCTCTGGCATCAACATGCATGTTCACACGTGTACCTGTACACACACACACACACACACACACACACACAGAGTTCTCCTCAGTCATCCAGATGGCTCAGTAAGTAAAGGGGCTTACCACACTGAGTTCGATCTCTGGAACCCATGCAAATAGGAGGATAGAACTAACTTCACAAAACTGTCTTCTGGTCTTTACCTGCATGCCTCTAAATGCACACATGCACACACTCACAACATAAATAAATAAATCACTTTTTGTTGTTTTTTTAGTTTTTGGCTTTTTTGAGACAGGGTCTCCCTATAGCCCCAGCTGGCCTGGAACTCACTATGTAGACCAAGCTGGCTGTGCTCTCACAGAGATTTGCCTGCCTCTGTGTCCCATGTGCTGGGATTAAAGGCGTATGCTACCATGCCCAGCAAATAATTCATTTTTTACGAAGTTCTCCTGAGTACCCACCTATTTAAAGTTCCTTTTTACTTTCTACCTCTTTACTCTGTGCTTTGTAGCACATCACCATTGTCACCGCATAGCACCACTTCATATGATTTTACATGAAAGACCTTAAACACATTCCCACTTTTCCCATACCCTGTACACATTTTTCAAAACAGCAGGGGACCATTATCTCTAGGAATAATGAAACAAAAAGAATATAACAAAACAGTGTAGGTAAATGCTTAGATTAAGATGGGAGGCATCAATGTGTTGAGTATTTTCAGTACTAACTTGATCCAATTTCTTTAGATGATGTCTTAATTCCATTATTGTTAAAGCAGTATTTCTAGGGAGGAGGTGAGGTGGAGAAGCAGATTAGATGATGGAAGAGTAGAATGGTTAAAGAAGAATAGGGCCAGGCAGGAGATGGTTCAGCAGATAATGATGCTCGCTGCCCAAGCCTGACCATGTGTGCCCCATCCATATAAAGGTGAAAGGAGAGAACCAACTCCACAAAGTTGTCCTCTGACTTCCACACACGTGCCATGGCATGTGCAGCCTCACACATACACTACATGCATGCATACACACACACACACACACACATACTTTTTAAAGAAAATTTAGTTACCTCTTTAATGTCAAGTAAATCGTACTTTTCTTGATGTGTAAGAAAATAAATCAAGAACAACTCTTGAAAAAAAAAAACCTCTTTGATCAAAGATTCTGGGACACTGACTTCCCTTCCCTTTGTGCCCATTTGTCCATCCAAGGTTTTCACATTCATAAGTGAATTCCTAAGTGCTAAAGAAATGCTTGCAGCCAGAAATCAACAGGAAAATCCAGGCGTGGTAGCACATACCTGTAATCCCAGTACTTGGGAGGCAGAGACAGGAGGATGAGGAGTCTTCTTTAGATACATAGAGAGTTTGAGGCCAGGGCTGAGGAGATGGCTCAGTGGGTAAGTAAGAGAGCTTATTCTGCAAACATGAAGACCTAAGTTCGAATCCCCAGCACCCATGTAAAACACTGGGCATTGCTATATGTGTCTGCATCCCCAGTGTTGTGGAGCAGAGACAGATCATGAGAGTTCACTAGTCAGCCAGCCTAACTGAAACAGCAAGCTTCTGTTCTGGTTCAATGAGAACTTATCCCAGGGTTAAAAGGTGGAGAACAATAGAGGAAGCACCCAAGGCCCTCCTGTGGCCACCACATATGCACACTGGTATGCACACCCACACACTCATATGCTTTCAGACAACACATACACACACACCAAAAAAAAATTACAATTTGAGAGAGAGAGAGAGAGAGAGAGAGAGAGAGAGGAAGCAGAGGAGTAGGATGTAAGGTGGCTAATGTCAATTTTATCTCACCCAAATACATTCTTCTGATTCATTTAAACAGTATCACCAGTCATCCAAACCCCAAACTTAAGCATTTCTAATTTCTTCCAGCCTCCCCAAATCCATAAGGGGAAGACTGACCACACAGTTCATGAAGCTCAAGCAGGACCCATCCCTGGCTTGGGACCTATGCAAGGCCCTCCATCTTATTTTGTGCTTAGTTTTTGTTGTTGTTGTTTTTCTTATAAAGGACCCTCAAATTATGTAAGTTTCAAGTCACAAAACTGGATCTGTTCCAGCTGTATTTTTAAAACTAAAAAGTAAAACGGACCGCTTGATACCACTGTTGACTACCACCATTTTAGATCAAGCCATCACTCTCCATGGTATGAGGCAATGACCTAATGTTCCCCAGCTCCTTCTCTTCTTGTGACGTATATTTCCACACAGCACATCCTTTAAAACTCTTTTTTTTTTTTAAGGATCCCACATATTCCAGGTTGACCTTGAACTCAAATTCCTAGCTGAGGGTGATCTTAAACTTCTGATATTCCTGCCTCCCATCTCCAAAGTCCTGAGATAAAAGCAGAGCATCACACCTGGCTTACGTGGTACCAGGGATGGAACCCAAAGCTGTGTAGATGCGAGGCAAGCACTTTGCCCACTGAGCTACAGCCCCAGGCCTTCAAACTGTTCGTTTAGGTCACATCTAGTAATCCTCTATCAGCTTCCTTTTCTTTAAGAGAAGGTGACACTGCTTGACTGTGGCAATGCTGGGTGCTCCAGTCTTCCTCTCTCTCCCAGCACCCCTCCACACTTTGATTACTCTAATCTAGCTATATGCTTTTCTTCTGTCTACAGTGTAGCAGATTCATTTCTGCCTCCGAGCTTTTGTACAGTTTCCTCCACTCGGAAGACTCTCCTCTTCTTCTCTCATTTTTCTTTCTCTAGTTTGATTTGTTTCAACCCAAATGTCACCACCCCTCAAAAGACTGTGGCCCTAAAGTAGTAGCCCACCCCAACTCCTTACTCTTTATGCCAGTCTTCTTTCACTTACCACTAATGAAATTATCTTCACAGTTAAATGCTCTAACTCCTTTGATGCTTATAAGCATGAGAGTGTGGTGGTGCACAACTGTATTCCCACCACTAAGGAGGTGGAGGCAGAGGATTGAGAGAGAGAGAGAGAGAGAGAGAGAGAGAGAGAGACTGTAAACACAAGAGAGTCAGAATTCTGCGAGCTCACTAATGAGCCCCACAGTTTAATAGTACCTACCAAAGTGAAGGGGCGCATCCGATATTCATTAAATACACAAATGACTGAAATGTTCATTAAATACTAATGCAGCTGAGTGTAGCACAAAGCAGTACTACATATAGGGTGGACAGAAGTGAAGGAAATGTCCTTTAGATAGGTTAAAAGCTTAACCTGCCAGTAGCTGCCAATCTGAGATAATGTCACTGTTAGAGTTCCTGGGTGTCATCATCATAATGTGTAGGGCAAAGGCATACAAACTAAGATATTTTCTATATAAATAACAGAAAAGAAGGGAAGGAGAAGCAATAGGCATCTCCTTCCTGAGTTGCCATTACCTTTTGCCTCAGATATTGCTTGAGGAATACTCAGAAGTTTAAGGATTATGAATATTATCATCCATATATTCTGAACACAATAAAAGTACCTACTGTGAAAATGCCATGCCTTTAATCCCAGCACTTGGGAGGCAGAGGTGGTGGATCTCTGTGAGATCAAGGCCAGCCTGGTCTACACAGTGAGTTCCAGGCCAGCTGAGGATATAGGGAAAAGAAAGAAAGAAAGAAAGAAAGAAAGAAAGAAAGAAAGAAAGAAAGAAAGAAAGAAAGAAGAAAGAAGGAAAGAAAAGAAGAAAGAAGGGAGGGAGGGAGGGAGGGAGGAAGGAAGGAAGGAAGGAAGGAAGGAAGGAAGGAAGGAAGGAAGGAAGGAAGGAAGGGAGGGAAGGAAAAGTACTGTGAAAAAGGGGGAAAAAATCAGTAATTAAAGTCTAGGTCATTGCTTTCAGGTTTGTAAGGAAAATTATTTAAAAATAATTAAAATTAATTCATAGCTCATAAAATTCTTTTTTGTTGTTTACTTTTCATGTTGGAGGGTTTTTTTGCTTTGTTTTGTATCATGTTGGGGGGTTTTGGAGGAGTTTTTTGTTTTCTTTTGTTTACACAGGATCTCATGTAGTCCAAGCTGGTCCTCTAATCCACTATGTAGCTGAGGCTAGTCTTGAACTTCTGATCTTCCTGTCTTCACTTCCCAAGTTCTGGGATTATGGGCATGCACCATTACACCCAGCTAAAGTTCAACTTTTTAAAAATTGCACTGTGTGTGTGTGTGTGTGTGTGTGTGTGTGTGTGTGTATGTGTGTATAGGTTCACATACCTCACGGAACATGTATGGAGATCAAAGGACAATTTGTAGAAGTCAGTTCTGTCCTTCTACCATGTAGGTCCTAGAGATTAAATTTGGGTCATAAGGGCTTGTCAGCAAGCACCTTTACCCACTGAACCATCTCCCCAGCCCAAGCTCAACCTTTTAAAGTGTATAATTGGGTGTTGATTTAGAATGGTGAGTTGTTCCTCCATTACCACTGTTATCAAGAACTTCTACCCCATTACTGTTAGTAGTCTCTCAGTCCCTCTTTTCTCCTCTACTTTGTCACCACCACCACCCCCAGACACAAGGCAGCCATTCATTTATTTGAATAGATTTGCTCATTCTGGACATTTCAAATAACATCTGAGTATTTATGTCTGACCTCACTTAGTAGAATGACCTTAAAGTTTCATCCCTGTTATTGTTGTTCATTCATTGTACATAGCATTGATTCCTTTTTCTTGCCAAGTACTACCTTGCTATGTAGCTACACCACATTGTTTCCTTGTTCCCCAGCTGACAGTCTTAACATTTCCACTCTGCCACTGTCATATGGTTCAACTTTTGAGGAACTGCCAGGCCTTTTCCCAAATTGACAGAATCATTTTGTTCTTTTCCAGAAGATTTATTATTTTTATTTATGCACATGTGCCTGTGTGAATTTATGTGCACAGCATGCATGCAGGTGCCCTCAGAGTCCAGAGTATGTCAGATCCCCTGGAATTAGAGTTGCAGGTAGTTGTGAGTCGCCTGCCTGATGTGGGTCCTGGAAATTGAATCCAGGTCCTCTGCAAGAGCAGTAAATGCTCTTAGCCTCTAAGGCACCTCTCCAGATGACTGAATCATTTTATACTCCCCATCAGCAAAGCATGAGTAAGGGAGAGCCTGAGGGCTCCAGGACAAGGGTTTGAATTTTTTTACATTCTTGCGAACACTTACCATTGCTTTTTTAATTAAAGCGATGAATCAAAATGAAATGGTACCTTATGGTTTTGCTTTGCATTTTCACAATGATTAACACTTGCACACTTTTCATGTATTTGTGGCCATCTGCATATTTTCCTTGGAGAAATGTCTATTCAAAAGCCTTTGCTTACATTTTAACTGGGTTGTTTTGTTGATGAGTACAAGAGTTCTTCATATATTTCAAACACAAGTTCCTAAAAAATACACAGCTTACATATATTTTTGCCCATTCTATGGGTTGTCTTTTTACTTTCTTTTTTGTTTGGTTAGTTTGGTTTGGTAGTTTTGAGACAGTCTTCCCATAGCCCCAGATGGCCTGATATCACTATGTAGACCAGGTTGGCCTTGATCTCACAGAGATCTGCCTGCTTCTGCCTCCCAAGTGCTGGGATTTAAAGGTGTGTGCCACCACGCCCAGCTGTCTTTTCACTTTCTTAATGGTGTTAAGCACATCTTCTTAAGGGCTTAGGGATGTAGCTCAGTTTGTAGAGTGCTTACCTAACATGCACAAAGCTCCAGCTTCAATCCCCTCTACCACACAAAACCCATTTTGGCGGTGCTCGCCTGTAATCCCAGTTCTTGGGAGGTGGAGCAGGAGAATCAGCTGTTCAAGGTCATAAAGTGATTTCAAGGCCAGCCTGGGCTACTTGAAACCTGGTTTTTTTTGGGGGGGGGAAGAAAGGGAAGGGGAGGGGAGGAAAGGGGAGAGAGGCAAAAGTTTCCAAGGTGTGGTGACACATGCCTGTAATTCTAGTAACCAGGAGGTGGAAGCAGGAAGATAACAAGTTTTAGACCAGTCTGGGTGACATAGGGATATATTATCTCAAAAATATATGCATGCATACACATATACATACATAAAAAAAGAAAAAAATCTCAATTCTGTAAAATCCACTTTATTCTTTTTTCTTCTGTGATTTTGATATCAAAGCCTGTAAGGAAGACCAGGGTCTGGGAATTCTGTTAGGAATTGATATTAGTCTTCAGTTTGAAATTTGAAGGGCAAGCCAACAGGTGGGAAATCCAGGCAGCATTTCTATGCTGTGTTCTCAGGGTAGAACTCATTCTTCCTCCAAAAACCTTAGTTGTTGTTTTTTTAAATCAAGGCTTTGGTTGTTTTAAGAAATTTACTTACCTCATGAAGGGTAATTTGTTTTACTAAGTCATCTAATTAAAAATGTTAAATCATAGACTCAAATATCTTCACAGCAACATCTAGACTAGTATTTAACCAAACAACTGGGTTGACTACTACAAAGTAGTCAAGCTAAAAAAAAAAAAAAAAACATAAAATCAACCATCACACCATAAGGGGCTGGGCATGAAGGAACAGGTCTGTAATCCCAGGATTTGGGAGGTGGCAGCAGAACAATCAAGGGTTGGGGTTGTTCTTGGCTATACAGTAAGTTTGAGGATACCCTGGGCTACAAGAGACCCTGTCTCAAAATACAGAAAACAAAAACAAAGAATTCAGCTAGACATGGTAGTACACTTCTATAATTCCAACATTTGGGAAACAGAGGCAGGAGGATCATCACAAGTTCAAAGCCAGCCTGGTCTATATAGTGAGTTCCATGCCAGCCAAGGCTACATAAAAAAGTCCCATCTCAAAAGTCAAAAAATAAAAATCAACTGAAAACACATGAAAGGTTTATTTCTGGACTTACCTCTCAATAACACTGACTTGTGTCCATTCTTCTTCCAGGATCTTTGATTACAGTAGCTTTGTAGTAAGTTTTGAATTTAGGAAATAGAACCCTTCCAACTTTTGTTTTGGAGATTATTTTGATTACTCTGTCTCTTGTAATTCCATATGAATTTCAGAATCAGTTTGTTCATGCCTGTTCTAATTGCAAATAAAAGCAATTAGAGGTTTGAGAAGGACTGTCCTGATTATACAAATCAGAGAGGTATTAAATCCCCCAATCCATGTAACAGAATGTTTCCATTTATTTAGCTCTTCTATCATTTCAACAGTGTGCCACAACTCAGTGTGTAAGTCTTAAACCCCTTTTATGAATTTGTTTCTATTTCATTCTCTCTTTTTTTTGAGACAGGGTCTTTCTGTAGACCCAGCTGGCATGGAACTTGCTATGTAGAATAGGCTAGCCTCCAACTCTCAGGGATCTATCTGCCTCTGCCTCCCAAGTGCTGGGATTAAAGGTGTGTGCCATCATGCCCAGCAACTACATTCTTTTTTAATCCTTTTTTTTTTTTTTTTTGCTCTTTTTGAGACAGGGTCTCCCTATAGCCCCAGCTGTCCTGGAACTCACTATGTAGACCAGGCTGGCCTTGAACTCAGAGATCCACCTGCCTCTGCCTCCCGAGTGCTGGGATTAAAGGCGTGCGCCACCATGCCTGGCTTTAATGTTTTTTAAAAAAGACTATTTTTGTTTTTAATTGTATGTGTGTCTGTGTCTGTGTATGCATGTACATGTGTGTGGCCCCCAAGGAGGCCAGAAGAGGGCATCAGATCTCTTGGAGCTGGAGTTACAGGTGGTTGTGAGCAGCCCAACATGGATGCTTGGAACTGAATTCTGATCTTCTGCAAGAGTTGTGTACACTCTTTACTGCTGAGTCACTTTTCCAGTCCTTTTAATGCTATCTTTGAATATTATTTTTGTAGATTCATTTTTGGATTGTTTATTGCTAGTATTTGGAAATAAAGTGGTTTTGTACATTTGCTTTATATTCTGCAACCTTGCTGAATTCATTTTATTTGTACTGTGTGTGCATGTGTGTATGGACGCATGTGTGCTCTTTAGGTGTTTCTATACAAAAAATTATGTCACTTATGAATATAAAGAACTTCCAGTACAACGTTGAATAAAATTGGCAGAAAATGAACATTCCTAGGTTGTTTTTTAGTTTTTTATTTCAAGCTTTTCTTCAACAAGTCCTATGCTACCTGTGGGTTTCTGATAGTTTTTATGAAGTTAGGACTGGTTTTCTTTATTGCTGGTTTATTGTGTTGACATCATGAGTAGATATTAGACTCTGTGAAGGGCCTTTCTGTATCAGTTGAGATGATTGTATAGTTTATATATTTTATTAGTGTGGCATATTGTATTGATTTTCATGTTGATGTTCAGAGTTTAATAGTGAAGCCTATAGACCTCTCTCTTGTGGGAACATTTTTTATTATTGTTTACTTCTTATAGATTCATTCATATTTTCTTCCTGATTCAGTTTTGAAATTTGTGTTGTCAGACTATAAACATTAATTATATTCCCTTAAAATTCTTATTTCTGAAAACGTGGTAGTAATGTCCACTTTGATTCTTCTTGTTTGAGAGATAGGTCCTTACTTGCTTGAACTTGCTATGTAACCCAAACTGGCCCAGAACTAGAAAGTGTCCTGTCTCAGCCTCCCCAGCGCTGAGAGGGTACCACCCTGCCTAGCATCTTGCATCTTTTCTAATGGAGGTGCTTACAGTTGCGTTTCTGTATGAGCACTGCTGTCATAGCATCCTAATCTTAGAGTTTGGGTGTTTTTATTTTTTTTTCCATTCATCTCAGATATTTTCTCATTTCTCTTGTGTTTACTTCTTTGACATATCTGCTGTTTAAGATTATATTGTGTAGGCTGAGCCTAGTGGCTCAGGCTTTTAATCCCAGCACTTGGGAGGCAGAGGCAAGAGGATCTCTGTGAGTTCAATGCCAGCCTGGTCTACATAGCAAGTTCCAGGTCAAGCTGGGGAGACCTGTTTCAATAAGACCAAAAAAACAAAGATTGTATTATGTAATCTCCACATATATGTGAAATTTTCACATTTCCTGGGTTTTTAGTTCTGTTTTTTGAGACAGGGTCTCACTTATGTAGCCCTAGCTTACCTGGAACTCACTATGTGGAACAGGCTAGCCTCAAATTTACCTTCCTCTGCCTACTGAGTACTGGAATTAAATGTGCATGTCACCTTACCTAGTCAAGTTTCTAGTTTTTGATTTCTAATTTCATTCCATTTTGGTCGGAGAACAAATGTTTTGTGATTCCAACCTTTTTAAAATTCACTAAGGTTTGTTTTAGGGACTAAAATTTGATCTGTCCTGAGCATGCTGTGTATGCCCTGGAGAAAAATGTGGACACACTCAGCTGTAGCTGGATCAAAGGTCTTATGCAAATCCGTGAGGTGCCCTTGGTTTGTATTGAGCTTCATCTCTGTTGTTCTGTACGTTTTCTGTTAATATGCTTTGCTATCATATCAGAACTTGAAAGCAGGGGCTGAAGTCTCAACTTGTTCTTATTGAATTGTCTATTTCTCCTTTAATTCATTCTGGTTTTGTGTATTTTTGTTAGCTACACATGTTTAAACTGCTATATCTGAACCATCAAGATGGCTCAGTAGATAAAGGTGCTTGCCACTAAAGCCTGATATTGACCTTCATTCATCCCTGGGACCCACATGGCTCCTGCAAGTTGTCCTCTGACCTCCACACATGCACAAAATCCTTTATCTTTCTGTTGACCTCTTTTTTTTTGTCTTTTTGAGACAGGGTCTTCCTGTAGCCCCAGCTGGCCTGAAACTTGCTATGGAGACCAGACTGGCCTTGATCACACAGAGATTCGCTGGCCTCTGCCTCCCAAGTGCTGGGACTAAAGGTGTGCACCACCACACCTGGATCTGGTTGACCCTTTTATCACAGAAATATACGATCTCTTAACATTTTTTCTTTTGAAAAAATGGCGACATGGGTAGGGTCCAGGGATTGAACTAAGGTTATCAGGATTAAATGGCAAGTGCTTTTACTTGCTAAGCCATCTTGCTGGCCTGAAACATTTTTCTCTTCTCTTTTGTTCTTCTCTTTCTTTGGCTTTTTGAGTCAGGGTCTCATTATGTAGCCCAGCTTGACCTGGAACTCATGACCAGCTTCAGCAACCCACTACACCCAGCTCTAATGACACTTTTTGTGTTGACATCTCTTTTGTGTAATAGCAGTGTAGCCAGGTCAGCTTTCTTTTGGATGCTGGTTATATGACCCATTTATAAAACATATCTTTTCCCATTCTCTTGTATTCAACATATTTGTATTCTAAGTAAAAACATTAATGTTAAACATGAGATCCTTCTGTTAAGTTTATTTTTATTTCATGTTTAAAATGCAGCAAAAGACAGTATTTAAATCCATTTGCCACATTTAAGTGAAAATAGTCATTTAGAAAATAAAAGATATTCTTTACCTCTTGACTACTCCTTGACTGAACTTACTTTTGTGTGTCTGTGTGTCTGTCTGTGTCTATGTTCCACAGTGCATGTGTGGATTGCAGAGGACAACTTGCAGGAGTCAGTTCTCTTCTACTTTGTGGGTGTTGGGGATCCAACTCAGGCCATCAGGCTTGGCTACAAGGGCCCTTACCCAGCTGAGCCATTTTGCTGGCCCTAAATTTACTTAGAAGGATTTTATTCTACAAGATCAAATCTGACCTGATCTGAATGCCTTCTGACAATTCTATTTCTGTCAAATCAGCAGGGGAAGGAAATTCCTAAGTAAGAAACACCACTCAGAAAGTACTGTACCATGTCTCCAAATCCCTGAGAATCAAGTCAGAAAACTGGAAGCAATGGAGAACACTGTAAGGTAAATGATTTTTCTCTTTATAGTCATTTCCTTAATCTAAATGTACGAAGTATTTAGGGCAACTATGTATAACTGGCTATTTTATTCTCTAGCAAAGCACTATCCAATAGAAGTATGAGCCACAAATGCAAACTGTATACAATGTTTCTAACTCACCATATTTTAACAAGAAACAGATGAAGTTATCAATATGTGTAATAAGTTTAATAAATTTAAACAATGTATCTAACAGATATACTATTATTTCTACATATGATCACTATAAAATTATTTTGAATATCCTATTTTCAAACTTTTGTGTGCATTTTGCAGTTTTATACTGAAAGTACATATTTCATTTTGAACTAGGCACATTTCAAGTGATCAACAGTCATAGTGGCTGGTAGCTGTCACACTGGATACAGCAACTGTAGCAATTAAAGCTAGAAATGGACTTTATGCTCTGTGATCAACCAGATTTTTTTTTTCTTTTTCACCATAATTTAATTTTTTAAAGTTACCTTCCCCCTCCCCCCTGGGGGGTATGTGTGTAAGCTGGAGGACAACTTGTAAAAGTCAATTATCTCTTTCCACATGGAGAATCAAATCAAGGTGTTAGGTTTAGTAGCAAAAGCCTTTAGCAGCTAAGCCATCTCATCAGCCCAACCACCATTATTATACATTCTTGCTACAAGACTGCTTTTATAATGGGAGTATTAAAATGTGATCATTTCCCAGGCAGATGTGCAACTGGAATTAAACTTACAAATTTTAGAAATTCCAGTCTGCATTCATGACAGCTATTAGAACATTTGTGAGGCATTTCCTCTCTGCTGGGCAACACTATGCCAATCTGTGCCACCACTTTGGTAAGTATTGAAAAATCCTCATATTAGCTCCACTTCATAGAAGAGGATAACAGGCTGAGAAGGTTAAGTTGGGCAAGTTCACAGGGCATCTAAGTTAAGGAGCCTTATTTGAGCTCTCCTACAAGCTGGTTTCGGGTGCCTCTTCCTCCAGCTTCCAAACTCTGTTTCCATAAAGAGAAACTACTCACCTTCAGATATTCAGTGATTTTCAAATGTGTAGGGGGGGGAGAGGAGGAAGAGAAGAAAGGAGAGAGGGAGAAGGGAAGGCACAAAAGAAAGTAATTGTGTCACACTCTTTCCTGTCCAGTGTTCAGTCCCACAGTTTGCTAAGAGTCTATAGTGTGCAGTGTCCTTCAGGAAGTTAGGCTCCCACTTGCCCCTGGCTAGGGTGCTCTCACTAGAACAGCCTGCTTCAGAGCTAGGGCTGAGAGGTTTTGATAGTAGTTAAAACACTGTGAGCAGTTTCAGCACACTGACTTTCATGAAAACTACTTTTCCAACCATTCTCCTTTTTGCTGATCCCTCAGATAGACATCATCTTGGAAGATCATCCCTCATACTATTTCGCTCTGCACAGATGGAAGATTAATAAAAAAACAAATGCACTTTACACAAATGTGAGGCACACAACTACACAGCTTTAAGAATAATTACTTGCACTGGGAGCAGTGGCGCACACTTTAATCCCAGCATTTAGGAGGCAGAGGCAGGTGGATCTCTGTGAGTTCAAGGCCAGCCTGGTCTACATAGTGAGGTCCAGGCTGGTCAGGGCTGAAGGAAGACTGTCTCACAAAGACCAAAAAAAAGTAAAATAAAAAATATGTTACCCCTTTTACAACATCCTTATGAAGACCATTATTCCTATTTTACAGATGTTTCATCGCATCAGGTTAACGATTAATACAAGTCCCTATAAATAATTCCATCACCTTACATTTGAGGATAGATTAGAATGCTTTTATTTGTATTATCTAAATTGGTAATTTAGATAAGCAGCTGGGCTACCAAGAACACAGGTGCTGATAACTACCAGGACTGCTAACTAGCTCTTATGGAGTCCCTGGGGCAGCTTTTTAAAATTCCATTGTTTGTTTGGGAGAATCTTATTTACATTCAGTACTCTACATAACAGAAAGGACAAGCCCAAATTCTACTTCAGCTAAGAATCTTTCCCTGCAGTATCATTAACTCAACTTCTCCAGCCTCCTCCCATTTCCAGAACTCTCCCATCACCAGTGAGCCCATCTAACCCCTAGCAGCAGCTGGAGAGAATTGCAATGCTCTTTGGTTAAGGGGTCCTACCTCCTGAACCATTCCTAAAGTGTCACATCCACACCCTGCAGTATCCTGGCAAAACACCAGGAACCCTAAAGTGCTAGACCCAGACTGCACTAAAGACTGAGAGAAGCTTCCAATCTTTCCCCTAACCTTACCATCACCACCACAACCCCCCTTTTAAAAAAATAAATAAATAAAAGGTTGTAATCCTGTAAGAAACCGTGCCTCTAGCAATTAATGGAGGTCAGTCAGGTCTAATAAACTGAAAGGGAAAGGGAAGGGGAACTAGCCATTGAAGTAGATCTGCCCAAAGCAATGGCAGCTAATGAGGCATGACTTCATGTTAGAACCTTTGTTGATTAATAGAGTACTTCTTATTCCTATTTTATAGATAAGTTGAGGCTTAGCAACATTAAAGTACTTATACCACTAATAATAAGCTAAAGATTTCAACCCACTAAATTAGAAATCAAGGCTCTTGCTCTTCTATCCTACCTTGAAAAACATTTGTGTGTGCATGTACATGCACATGCGTGCACACATGCATCAGCTGTCTTTATACACTATTTTCTTAGAGAAAAATAATACTGTTATGAAACCCACAGGATTCCAGGATTCCCTCTGTGGGAAATGTGTTGTTATGTGCAATGTCCCCAAACACAAGCAGAGCATTACAAACAGTCCAAACAGCAAGCCTGCTAGGAAGTAGCCTCCATCTTGTAGGCTTTCTGGAAGCCTCAATTATCAGGATATATATGGTCCCAGCTTTACTAGAATTCTCCCATTTGAGAATCTCTTAATCAATTGGCCTTAAACATCCTTCCCTTTCCTTCTGATTGGAATATTTACAATATGGCTGGGCTGTGACTCCATGTTTGAGCAGCCAATGTCACTATTAATACAAAATTGCTGTTTCTAGGTTGAAATAACATCAAGTTCATGCTTTGTCTCATTAAGAAAAGAAAAAGAAGCTCCCAGCTGGGTGTGGTGGCCAGTGCCTATTAATCTAGTACCCAAGAGATTGAGGCAGGATTTCAACTTCAAAGCTATCGTGAGGTACATGAAGACTTCAAGATCCAGCCTAGGCTAATGCAGTAAACAAACTCAGGTGTAGCTTTTTCTTGACACACCTATAAACAAATTAGAAGATCAATTATTTAATAATCACTAAATGAGTATTTATATTTCAACCCAAGCTGACCTCAAACTCCCTATATAGCCAAGAATGACCAACTCCTGATCTTCCTGTCTCTATATTCTAAGTGCTAGGATTATAGGCCTGAACCATTACACCTGGTGTATGCAGTGCTGTCAAACTCTGGGCCTCACTCGTGCTAGGCAAGCACTCTACCAACTGACCTACATACTCATCCCTGAATATATGCGATTTATAGTCTGAAATAAAAAAATACCATAGCAGGTGTTAAACAATAACCAGAAATCAGGCCATACCCAAACCAAGTCTTTAGGCAATTTGTGTTACTTCACTGCTATCCTGGTTATTAAAAATGGTTTAGTATGTAGTTCCCCAATTTTAATAAGTTTAAATAAGGAAAAGGCTCCAAATTAATACTATGTAATTGTCTTGTTTTGAAAAAAGTAATGTGGCCAAAGAAAACGTATCCAATGTAGGAAAACAGTTGTACAAAATAGGCCTGCAAGCCTCCTATAGGGAAAGGCCCCTATCACTATCACTGTCTCGGTTCAAATTTTTGAGGGCTTTTTTCCACAAATCAACTAGATTTCATTGTAAAAACCTTGGCTGCTTTTTCACAACTCCATGTGGATCCCAGGCCCTAGGCCCAGGTTCTGCATATACTGGCCTCAGGAGTTATAAGACAGTCTAAAATTAAGAGCAAGTGTTTAAGACTTAAGTGTTTAAGACTTAAGAAAAGCAGAGTCACTAAGTTAAATTCCATGGGCTGCCGGTGTAGACCACTCCCATCCCACCTGCTGTGGATCCCCATCACTTACGGATGTCATGTCACTTTGACACAAAAATGAAATTCCCCCGTCAACCTTAGCCTAGGCAACGTATTGGCCACAGTAGACTTTCAACAGTGGCTTTGATTTGAATCCTGCTTTTTCCAGTTTTGGCAGCCCCAGCTGGAGAAGTAGATTATGCTTGTGTATTGGAGTGCTGTAAGTAAAATCAGGGCTCTCGAGGGCGTAAACTCACATTAAAATCAGCCTTACAAACCATAGCCACTTTTGGGAGTATCTCAGGACTTCCCCAACCTGAGACAGCAAAGGATCCCGGGACAGTGGAGTGGAAGCATGTGTTATGTGGACATCCCAGCGAGACCGCGGGTTGCGGGGCACCGCGGGAAGAGTCCCGGGGTGAGCAACCCCTCTTCCCGGCCAGACTTGGGGCGTGAGTCACCCGGGAGTTTAGCGGGAAGGGGCCGCCTGAGTCACAGCTCTGAGGGAGGCCGCAGAGGCTGACAGATCAGGGGTCTGCGGCGGCTGGGGGCGGATGGAGACGCGAAAGGGGCTTCCAAAGGGTCTGCCGCTAAGGCGATCCCGGCCCTAGGCTTGAGGTGCAGCACACGCGTCGGACAGCAGGGAAGGGACTGCGGCCACCCCGAGACGCCGAAATCTCCCGCGCTCAAGCCCTGGCCCCTCCTCCTCAGTCCGGCCTCACGCCCGGAGCGGTGGCCAGGCCAGGCCGAGCCGGCTCCTCCCCGCCCGCCCGCCAGGCAACGCGGACCCGGCCCCAACCCCAACCGGCCAGCGTAGCCATCCACTGCCCTACACACACACCACACACACACACACACAGCCATCCACTGCCACACACACGGCCATCCACTGCCCTACACACACACACACACACACACACACACACACACACGGCCATCCACTGCCCTACACACACACACACACACACACAGAGACACACACACACACACAGAGACACACACACACACACACACACAGACACAGAGACACACACACAGAGACACAGACACACACACACAGAGACACAGACACACACAGACACACTTAGACACAGACAGACAGACAGACACAGACACACACAGAGACACACACACACACACAGAGAGACACCACACACACACACCCACACACACACACACACACACACATCTATTGAGCAAACCCCTTGTGTTTTCTCATTAGTGAAGTGAGGGGTTCTTTTTTTTCACACACACGCGAGTCACTTAGCCGGCGCGAGCGGCCAGTGACGCCGGGTGCGTGGCCAATCGTCTCGGCCTTCAAGGAGGTGGCCTCGGCCCCGCCCCCCAAAGCCACGAGCCAATGAGACCCGCGCACGGGCGGCCGCGACGAGGTGAGAGGGCACGAGGCCCCACCCCGTCCTCCCTTTCCCCTCGGCCCCGCCCTTTCCCGCCTGGCCCCAGAGTCCCGCGCCGCCGCTGGTGCCGGTCGCCGTGGTGGGCCCGCCCCCAACCCTCCCGCCGGCCCGCCAGCGCGCCTCACGGTTCCCTCCTTCTCTCTCTCACGCCTAGCGCAATGGCGGCGGCCGCGGCGGAGCAGCAACAGTTCTACCTGCTCCTAGGAAACCTGCTCAGCCCCGACAATGTGGTCCGGAAACAGGCGGAGGTAAGCGAGCTGGTGACCCCGTGGCCCCTGGCGGCCGGCGCGCCTTCCCTTCTCCTCCCCAGCCTCCCCGGGGGCCCTGGGAGGTCCTCGACCGAGCGGCGCAGGCCGGGGCCGGGTGGCCGGGCGGCGGCTCCGCTGCCCACGTGCGAGGCGGCCCGCGTTCGGCCCTTCCGGCCCTTGCAGCCGGGGCGCCGGTTGCCTCCCTGCCGGCCCGCGCACACACACGTGCGGACGCGCCTGACGCGCCGCCCCGCCCGGAGGTGGCAGCGCGGGGAGGAGCGCAGCCCGGCGGGCCCGGACCCCAACTCGCTGCCTTTCCCGCTCTCTCCCCTCCTGGCCCACCAGCCCGGCCGGGTCCCCCTTCCTCTTCTCATCCCCCTCGCTTCGGTCCCTCCCTTCTCCATCCCAGCCACGTGAAACATGTGCCCTGCCTGTCGCTGCCTTGCGGCGTCTTTTCATGGAGCCCTTTTCTCGGTTCTAGTAGGAAATACCACAAGCCGCTCTCTCGCAGCCCGGTGCGAAGTTGCCTTTAGGGATTCTTGCTAAGCATCGTGCCCCTCGCTCGTTCTTTCACACGCATTTTGTTTGATCTCTAGAGATTTGTGGTCAAACGTAAATGCGATGGAGGTCCCAGCCCCATCCTTCGCAATCTGGCTATCATAGTGCGGAATCTTTCCGTTTAAGTTGCAACTGTAAGCCCATTTGCAAACTAACAGTAAGACTTGGTTCAGTGGAAGATTCATTGTTAGTGATGAAACCAGGATTTAATGTGAGGTAACGTCTAGGAAAGGGAGAAACTTTCCAGCCGACCCTTAAACTTGATGATACCCGGAGTTCCTTGCAACCATGTGATCTAAGTTTTCATAAGATTCACTGGATATCTTTACAGAGCCAAATCTGTTTTACATCTAGGTAATGAGGTTGACATATCTCTTGTATTCATTGGCCCAAAAGTTGTGACTACTCTTTAAACCAGTGTTGTTAATACTGTTTGAGTAGAGAGGTTATTCTGGGCACACTTAGTAGTTTAGGAAGTAAATATACTGGAAATTCATTTCTGTATGAAAAAGCACTATCTAACTTTTTTGGTGGGGAGGGTGATTGACAACGTCTCACTCTGTAGGCCAAGCTCTGGAGGAACTCATTTTATTTCACAGTGACTCTCCAAACTTGTGGCAATCCTGCCTCAGCCTCCTGAGTGCTAGGATTGTAGGCAGGAGTCCCCATGCCTAGCTTATTTTATTTAATATACAGTGTCCAGAGTGAAATTCAAATAGTACAGATAATTTTTAACCCATTCTCAGAAGGTAACCACTTAAAAATACATCTTTGAAAGTATATATGTGTACATCCAGTTTTTCTTGAGTGGGTTTACAATACACAGGTTATTTTGAAGCTGCATTTTTCAATCAGTACCTTTCACATTGTTGTTTTTCTGAAGCACCTGGAAGATTATACATCACATAGATGAGATGTATTATTTGTATTGACATCACCCTGTGAATGAGTAATTAATCCTTCCAGTGCCCTACTCTTTTTTGGGGGCGGGGGTGTCTTTTCGAGACAGTCTCCCTGTAGCCCCAGCTGACCTAAAGCTTGATATGTAAACCAGTTTGGCCTTGAACTCACAGAGATCCGCCTGCCTCTGGAGTGCTGGGATTAAAGGCGTGCACCACAACGCCTAGCTAGGGTCCTACTCTTAAAGATAAAAAGTACACAGGTATCTTTCTTTGCATGCATTGCAAGGTTTATTTGTGGGATGCTTAAAGGTAGCATTCATATTTAGTATGCATATGTCAGTTGCACCAGTTTGCACTTGGGATATGATGACGCTAAACATTTTGATACTTTGTGCAAACTCTAGAGGTAATTTTTTTTTAACCAAAGCAAATTCTTAATATCATCCCATAGGAGAAATTTCCATGTGTTGCAAAGCAGAACAGCATTGTAATTAGTAAGCCAGTTTAATTTTCCCCCTTCCCTCCAGTTGCTTAAGTCTCTATTGTTAGGCCTGGTGGGGAATCTCTCTTCTATTGAACTAAACACTAGTGTCTGGTTCAGCTTGAATTCCAGTTTGGTGCATGTTGTAAATCTTTTCTCTTTGACATCACTTTGGGGATAGTAGCATTCAGCACATTTTCTTATAAAGAACTATCAGAAATAAGCATGTTAGTACTCTTAGTCTCTTTATTTCTGGTGAAAACATTCAGATACTGCATTTTTTTACCTAATATATTTCAAGAATATGTTTCTATGTAAAGTAAGTGCTGTGACACACAATTTCTTAATTTGACAAAACAGTAAATGCTGGGGGGGAATGCCCTTTGATAACATATAGTATAATACTAAGTTGTAAATAGAACTTCCTAGTAAAGCAAGTATTTGAGGAAAGAAATGGCTCTGCATGAGGATATCTCCGTAGCCCCTTTTTGCCTGAGAGAATAAGCCTTTTATAAGAAATCTAAACAAAATTGAGTACCAGGTCTGATCAAGCAAATATGAAAGTACTTTTCTTGAACTAAAGCATTGGCATGGGCTCAGTAAATATCTTTGTAATTTACTCAGTCAAAATAAAAATACTTAGTTGACACACAAATACCAAACCCTTGACGAAGGTGACCTGTATTCAAATATAAACTCAAGTACAATGAAAGACATTGCTAGATTTTGTTGAAATAATTGAAAGGCTTTAAATCATTTTAAATATTTTTCCATTGTATGAGCCATTAATAAGACCTTTTTTTTCAAATCTGCAAGAACTTTTACTCTGTAGAAAATGTTTCTCATATTTAGAGAAATGATTTTGAATGCCCTTATGTCTCAAAATATAATAATTAACATGAATAAGCAATTAAATATATAATTGACAGGTTAAAGTTTAGGATCTGTGATAGTCATAATAGCATTTCATGTGATATAACTATTTTATTAATTGTATGTGCAGATTTTACATTTTTAATAATCTTCATACATATTTGGTTCCTAATTGATTATAACATAGTTTCATTGTTAAGATTTGTATTGAAGAAGAATATTATAAAGTATATTTGATTGTTAAGGAACCAAAATGTTTATAAAGTAGAAATTGCTTATTCTCTTCCATTTTCTCATGCAAGGAACTCTGATCATAAATATTTATGGAATGTGTGAGATGAGTACTTACTAACATTTCTCCTTTGTGGGAAGGGAAAGGGGAGGCAAAATCTTGACATGGTATGATTGTAGATAGTGGAACTGAAAATTTGCCACAACACTGGAAACACTCACTGGATGCGTCTGGACTAATGCGAGGAATAATCTTTGCTGTATTTTAATGTATTTGATACACAGGATACAAAAATGAAGGAATGCAATCTCTTTTTGGGACTTAGTCTATCTAGGCTAAGAAAAAGATACACTTGACTTTAAGGCAGTGTTCTTTTTGCTCAGCCAATATCCTTGGCTACTCTTCTGGAGTGAATGTAATACAGTATTATTTGGATTCCCACAGTGGAACGTACAAGTGGAACCAGACCATCTTTGGGAGTTAGATGCCATTCATACTGAATCTTCCTGCTATTAACTTGTAATTCATTATGGAATCCTGTTGAATATTTGACTTAGTATCATTAGTCTGTGCAAGCACTGCAGTAGTGACATCAGTAGTCCATCCTGGTAAGGGTAGAGGTCTCAGAAATTGGGCAGCATTTATCAGCCATGATTGCCTAGGAGAGGAAAAATTTTTTTCCAAAAATGTGATTTAGACCACCAGAGATTTACACGTTAACTGTTTATAGCATCTGCTATGGGTCAGACACTGTGCCAGGTGCAAGGAATTAAGAGATATTTATTTGTTGTTATTGCACAATGAGGTTTCTGTTGGTGTTTTTTTGTATTGTATTTCTTTGTTTTGTTTTTTACAGTCTCATAGTGTAGCCCAGGCTGACCTCAAACTCTAGGCAATCCTCCTGCCTCAGCCTCCCAGGTGCGATAATTACAGGCATGAGCCACCACAACCAGCTCTGTGGGATTTTTAATTTTTTTTTTATATTTTTATTTTAATATTTTTATTTTATTTTATGTGTGCATGTGTATTGCCTGTATATAGGTAAGTGCACCCATATCGTGCAGTGCCCACAGAGGTCAAAAACCCTAACCCTAACCCTAACCTAACCCTAACCCTAACCCTAACCCTAACCCTGTCAGATCCCCTGGAACTGGAGTTACGGACAGTTGTTGACTACCATGTGGGTGCTGGGATTCGAACCTGGGTCTTCTGCAAGAACAGCCAGTGTTCTTAACTGCTGAGCCAACTCTCCAGCCCCAACATTTTAATTTTATATGTATGAGTGTATTGCCTGCATGTGTATAAGTGCACCGGGGTTGTGCAATAACTGAGGTCAGAAGAGGGCGTCAGAGTCCCCTGGAACTGGTTACTGACAGTTGTTAGCTGTCATGTGGACGCTGGGAATTAAACCTGGGTCCTCTGCAAGAGCAACCAGTCATCTTAACCACTGAGCTATCTCTCTAGCCCTGTGACTTTTTTAATGGCAGTTTTGCTGGCTTTTGAGTTGCTTTAGTAAAAATTAAATGAGAAATCTCAAGGTACATACATGTTTTTGTAATCAGCTTGTGAATATATTTGATATAAATGATCTCATTTCTGGACAAATTCAGCTTCTCAGCTATGAGTACTTTGGGGCACAATTTTCAGCATTATTATGATCCTATGTGCTTTTAATTACAGTGGAACTTGAGGTTATCAGAAGCTCTTAAATTCTCCTTTCACCACAAAAATATGTTTTTCTGCCAGGTGTAGTGGCATACACTTTTAATCTTAGCACTTGGGAGGTAGTCAGATCTCTGTGAAATCAGGGTCAGCCTGGTCTACATATAGGGAATTCCAGCTAGGACTACAAGGAGACCCTATCTCAAAAAATCTGTTTTTCCCCAGACTGAGATACATTTGAGGTATTTGAAAACTGTGTGCCCCTATATAAATAGAACTCTTAAGTAGGACTAGCCACACCACCTCCCATGAACCCCAGAGATTTCAATGCTAAAGGGATTTAAAGGATGGCTTGCCTTAGAAGACGAGAGTTCTGTCATTTATTATCTTTGATCTTAAGTCATTCAAGGTGTAACCTTTATTTTCTTGCCTGTCAATATCTCAGGGATGCCATGGAGCACATAGAAAGAGGCACAAGATGCTTAGGCTTGAAGTAGCCTTCCTTTCCCTCCTTGTCACTTTTGCTTAGAGAAACCAGTGAACGAGCAGGCAGGGTCTTGGATCTAAATTAATATTATCTACTGTAGACCTTCCACGGGGGAAAGGAGGTTATTTACTGAAAATTTTTAGGGGGAAAGTTCCCAATGCACTTGCATTGATTTAGTTTCTATAATAAAAGAGATCTATTGTTAGACATTTTGTACGCGAATCAACTTAAGTTCACAGCCAACATGAGTTGACTTGTTTGGGATCCATTCTAACAATCTGCTTTTGATTGATGTCACCTTTTGTCATTGCTAACAAATTTGTTCTGATAGCATGTTAACAGAGAAGGGAAAATATGTTCTGACCCACAAAAACTTTTGCTAATAGATGCAGACATGATATTACAGTTTCTTGGCCAAATTTCTCTTGACTACAATTATTTGAGTAGGCTTTTCTTAAGCACTTAATATGGTATTAGCATAATGTTTGCTTAAAAATACAGCATAAGGAATTTGGGTACTTTCTTTGTCTTAATCCAGAGCATACATCCGATGGTAGTAAGTAATGGGGATTTGAACCAACTCTGCATAGTCTGGTCTAAAAAATGCTAACAAGACTTATTTTCAGAATATAAGGTGGATGATACCAAAGTGAGCACTTACTTTGCAGCACAATATTTTTATTTTTATTTATGTGTATGAGTGCATTGCCTGCTTGTATATAAATGCACCTTTGTCATGCAGGTCAGAAGAGGGCATTGAATCTCCTAGAACTGGAGTTTCAGACAGTTGTTAGCCACCATCTGGGTGCTGGGAATTGAACCAGGTTCTCTGCAGCCCTGTATCACAATATTATGCTTGTTACATTTGACAATTTTTTAGCTTTCGTAGGGCATGACTTTTTATTTGCCAGGGAATACAAGTTTTGAAAATGTACAAGCACCTTAAAGGTAAGTAGAGACCTCATCTTTCCTTAACCTAGCTGAAGTATGTATATGTGTGTGTGTATAATTTTTTTTTTTTTGGTCTTTTTGAGGTAGGGTCTCCCTGTAGCCCTAGCTGGCCTGGATTCACTATGGAGACTAGGCTGGCCTCAAACTCACAGAGATCCACCTGCCTCTGCCTCCCAAGTGCTGGGATTAAAGATGTGCACCACCACGCCCGGCATATCACTAAAGAAAATGTTAACACTGAGCCCTGGCGACTTGTGCTTGTATGAGGCCGTTTGCTATGCTTTCGTTCCTGTCACTGATTTTCTCAGAAGGTTTTCCAACATTGTATTCTAACCTTTCATTTTTCTCTCCCATGTAGGAAACCTATGAGAATATCCCAGGCCAGTCAAAGATCACATTCCTCTTACAAGCTATCAGAAATACAACAGCTGCTGAGGAGGTAGTACCTTAACATTGCAGAATTCTTACGGAACAAGCTGGAGTGTTGCGTGATGGTCAGAGTGGTAACAGTTTTAAGCATTCTGTGTTAAATATGAGAATTCCCTTTTTCATGTAAGGTATTTTCATGGTACATAAAACTTGATGGTTTTATACATAATTACTAATTTTTAAAGATTATTTTTGAGGTGGGTGGTCATTGTACCCTAGGCTGGCCTGGAAAAGTACATTTATCTATAAAAATTTAGTGTATATAAACATCTCTAGATGAAGCATATGTGCTAAAGAGCAGCTTGAACAGAGACTTTATCCTGTGTGTGTGCATGTGTGTGTTTAAGGAGGTACTTTAATGAAGATTTAAGCATGAGGGAGGTGCCTAGAAAGAAAGACATACCCCACAGCCTTGTTTTTTTATGTATGTGTCGAAGGAGGGAGCAGAGGTTGACATTGGGTCTCTTCCACAGTCGTGCTCCACTTTAGTTTTTGAAATAGGAGCTCACTGAACCTGGAGCTCACTGATTCACCTAGACTGGCTAACCAAGAAGCTCCAGCATCCTCCTGTCTCCCCAGTGCTGGGGTTATACGTGTATGATACTGCACCTGGCCTTTTACATGCTGCAGATCAAATTCAAGTCCTCATGCATGCATGGCAAGCAACTTTATCAACTGGGCCATATCTCCAACCTACCTTTTTTTAATGATTTATTTTTATTTTATGTATCTGAATATTTTGTTTTGTTTGCATATATATAAACATGTAAGTGTACGTGTACTTGCAGAGGCCAGAAGAGGGTGTTGGATCCCCTTGGAACTGGAGTTATGGACAGGGTGCTGGGAACCAAACCTGGGTCCTCTGAAGAGCAGCCAGTGCTCTTTAACTGCTGAGCTATCTCTCCACCACCACCACCCCTAAAAAAAAAAAAAAACAAGGTCTCACACTGTAGCAGAGGCTGGACTTCAACTTGCTAGATCTTCCTGTGCCTGCCTCCCATGTGCTGAGATTATAGACATACCTGCTAGAGAGTTACAACTTAGTATGTGAATTATCTAATGTATTAGATTCAAATTTGTTTGAATTTTAATGCATTTTCCTGTGGTAAGACAGAGCAGTTTACTGGGGTTTGATAGTTTCTTACTATTCTTGTGTGTTCAATACCTAATTTTCATTGTTAGCTGCCATAAAATAATATCCTCATAAGTATTGAATATCTGTTCACTTTGGAAAAAATATTGACACAAGTCTGGAAAACTTACACTGTCTATGAAACATTGTATTTAGTGTTTGTAGTAAGATTTCATTGATTCAGGTGTGGTGGCACACGTCTTTAATCCCAGTACTTGGGAGGCAGAGACAGGTAGAGCTCTGAGTTCAAGGCCAGCCTGGGCCAGCAAGTTCCAGGCCAGCTGGGGCTACATGGAGACCCTGTCTCAAAAAGACCAAAAAAAAAAAAAGACTTCATTGATAATAGTCTCATTACATATAAATGCTGATGGTAATATTTGATGGAAATGAGGTTACAGTCCCTTAGAAAGAAGTATAAAAATACCTTTCTACTCTTTAATAGATGGCACCTGGTGCTTCTTTAACCTCTGTAACATTTTTTTCTGTAATTGACACTGGATGTGAAGAAGAGACTTACATGGTAGACTACCATCAGTAGAAAAAGATAGCCATTCCAGTAGTTGATGATGAATGCAAGTCAGCTACCAGACATATTTTGAAGCCAGTAACAATATGGGCATTGAATTTTTTTGAGCCCATATTAAATTCTACTTAAATTATTCTTGGGTTAATTATTTTTGGGTTTGGGAATTAGATGGTACCTGTGGCTTTGCCTCAGTATCACAGTTGGGGCATTTGTTTCAGCTTTTCTTTAATATTCACAAGGATTATTATACAAAAGACACCAAATTTAAAAATGAACATATTCCACATGTTTAAACATGTGAAATCTCAACATACATTAATATTGATAGATATTGGGAGCTTATGGGTTTTAAGCATAAGGATAAATGGATTTGGTAGCATTTTATCTCAGACCAATGACGAAAGGCAGTTACATGACACGGTAGTCTTAAGTTGGATGCCTAAAGCTAGGTAGAAAGAGTATTTTTTTTAAATTTTATTTATATGAGTGTATTGTCTGCATGTATGTTACTGCTGCCGTGTTGTGCAGTACCTGTGGAGGTCAGAAGAGGGCATTGGTTTCCCCTGGAACTGGAGTTAGGGACAGTTGTTAGCTGACATGTGGGTCCTGGGAATCAACCTCAGGTTCTTGGCAAGAACAGCTGATGCTCTTAACCACTAAGCCATCTCTCCAGCCCTCAAGATTTCCTTTTCTCTTACCAAATCAATTAAAAATAGGAGTTGGGACTGGAGAGACAGCTCAGCAGTTAAGAGCATTTACTGCTCTTGCAGAAGACCTAGGTTTTATTCCAAGCATCCACATCTGCAGCTCACAGGCTTCTGTAGTTCCAGTTCCAGAGAATCTGCCACCCTCTTCTGGCCTCCATAGGTACCAGACACACTTGGTGCATATACATGCATGCAGGCAGACACATAAAATAAAACATAAATCTTTTATTTATTTTTACTCTATGATATGAGTGTTTTGCTTACGTGTATGAAAATGTACCTATGTCATGTGATAGCCAAGGAGGCTAGGGGAGGGTATCAGATCCCCTAGAACTGTAGTCACAGATCGTTGTTAGCTATCACATGGGTGCTGGAAACCCAGGTCCTCTGCAAGAACATCCAGTGCTCTTAACCACTGAACCATCTCCCCAGCCCAATAAACCTTTTTTTTTTTCCATTTACAAAATAAGAAACAGGAGTTTTGACAGTTTATCATTGCTGCTTGAATTCTAATGTGTTTAGGTCTCTTACCTGTGCTTTCTAGATAAGTAAACTAATGTGATTAGAAAGTGTTATATTTTACATTTTTTTATAAAACTGAAAGGTGTTTTGAAATGAATTATAAAAATAGGACAGAGGCTAGAGAGATGCTCAGCAGTTAAGAGCACTGACTGCTCTTGTGGAGGACCCAGGTTCGTTTCCCAGCACCCACATGGCAGCTACGAACCGTCCTTAACTCCAGTTCCAGGGGAATCCGACAGCCTCTTCTGACCTCCGCGGCATTGCACGACACGGGTGCACTCACATACATGCAGGCAATATATTCATACACATAAAGTAAAAATAATAAAGAAAAAAAAATTCACTTAGGTTTCATATGCATTTTATAAAAAATAATAAAAAATAATAAAAACAGGACAGTGAAGTACATCAGTGGCAGAATGAGCCTAGTTGGTAGGAAATATTTTCCCTAGTAAGACATAAAGTTATTAACAGTGTTATCTATTTATAGGCTAGACAAATGGCTGCTGTTCTCCTAAGACGTCTTTTGTCCTCTGCATTTGATGAAGTCTATCCAACTCTTCCATCAGATGTTCAAACCACCATCAAGAGTGAACTGCTAATGATTATTCAGATGGAAACACAATCTAGCATGAGAAAAAAAATTTGTGATATTGCCGCAGAATTGGCCAGGAATTTAATAGGTATGTATACATTTTATTAGTATGGGGGCTGGTATATCCTTCTTGCTTGTATTTAGTGGGTTTTGGAGGTTTTGGGGGGTTTGCTTTTGTTTAGGATCTTCTACAGGAAGATTCATGGATACCAGAGAACTTTATGCTATGCAAAATGAATATGATTATAGATTTTATATTTATAGTCAAAAATTATAGGTGTTTATGAAATGGCATAATATAATTTGCTGTTCAAAATGTTCAATGGAGAAAACATTTCTGGCTTTTTTTGTTCAGGGTTTTGTAAAGCCCAGACTGACTTTGAACTTGCTAAGTACCCGAGGATTATCCTAAACTCCTGCCTCCATATCCCAGGTGCTGGGATGGGATTACAGACATGTGTCAATGTGTCTAACTATATTTTTTCTTTAATCTATGGTTTTAGAGGCACAAATTAGCTAATGATAGGTTACTGTTTTATAGATTAAATTTACCAATTGGAGTAGATTACCTATGGATTTCAGGTACTTTTGTTATTGATAAATTTCATTATGTGCATGTAAACATATATATACAGTACACATGTATGCTGTTTGGGTTTTTTTGTCTTTTTGAGACAGGGTCTCCCTGTAGCCCCAGCTGGCCTGAACTTGCTATATAGACTAGACTGGCCTTGAACTCAGATCCAACTGCCTCTGCCTCCTAAGTGCTGTGATTACAGGTGTGCACCACCACACCCAGTTGTCGTGTACACTGTTAAACACTATACTATGTACCATATAAAATATATAAGGATAGTCTTAAGGATTATTTTTCTAATCTTGCTTTGCTGGGGTTAGAATGTGGCCTTATACAAGCCAGGCAAGCATTCTTCATTGAGCTATAACCTACAGCCCCCAGGAAAACTTGTAAATGTTGGTTTTTGTTTGTTCTGTATGTTTGAGTGTCTGCATGAGTTTATGTGTACCATGTGGGTACAGATCCCTACAAGAGGCTAGAAGGTGACAGATCTCCCTGGAACTGGAGTTCCAGTTGATAGTGAGATACCTGATGAGTGCTGGGAATTGAACCTGGGTCCTCTGCAAAGAGCAGTGTGTGCTCTTAACTACTGAGCCATCTCTCCAGCTCCAGATGGCACTTTTATTTTTTATTTTTTATTTTTTTTAATACTTTATCATTTTATGTGTATGCATGTATTGCCTGCATGTAGGTAAGTGCACCCATGTTGTGCAGTGCCTGCAGAGAACGGAAAAGGCTGTCAGATCCCCTGTGACGGACAGTTGTTAGCTGCGTTGTGGGTGCTAGGAATCGAATGCGGATCCTCTGCAAGAACAGTGTTCTTAACAGCTGAGCCACTAACAGATGGCACTTTTAATAATTAAAAGGGATACTTCTTGCAGATAGAGGTTAAATGAGAGAGCGTTATCAGTTGAAATTAGGACATCTTGGCGCTGGTTTTTCCTATATCATCATATAGTAATGAAGTTCTTGTTTAACTCAGTAGGCTATCTTTATATCAGTAAATCCTTAAAAACTAATAGATAATATTTAGTTTTATATGTTAGGTAAATGAATTCAGAATCCTGGAATGCTTTAAATGTTTTAAAGTGCACTAGAAATTTCCATTTTCAAATTTTAAATGTGCAACTACAAATGTTTATAGGTGACATTTCTCATTTTAAAAATCACTTTAAGGTGCTATGGCTGTGTGGCTCAATTGGTAAAGTATGTATCTGGCACACATGAAGCCTTCAGTTCAGTTCCCAGCACCACATAAAACTGAGCATGGTAGCATATGCCTGTAATCTCAGCACTTGGAAGATAGATCAGGATAATCATAAATTCGGGGTCATTTTCAACTATGTAGCAAGTCTGAGGTTAACCTGGGCTACATGAGACCCTGTCTCAAAAAAAGGTCACGTAGCTGGGCGTGGTGGCACACGCCTTTAATCCCAGCACCTGAGAGGCAGAGGCAGGCGGATCTCTGTGAGTTCGAGGACAGCTTGGTCTGCATAGTGAGTTCCAGGGTAGCTGGGGCTGCAGAGAGACCCTGTCTCAAAAAGACCTCCACCCCCAATAAAAGGTCACTTAGTAATAAACTTTTAAATAACTAAAAATGCCCTTGTATAGATGCTTGCCTTTGTTTTGTTTTTCTGTTACAGAGTCTCAGCCTGTAGCCCAGGCAGGCCCTGAATTGACTATTCTCCTGCCTCAACCTCTTGAGTTTAAGATTCCAGGCATAAAGTACCATACCCCTGGCTCTTTTGTCCTTTTCTTTTTTCGGCTACCTATCCTACTCCCTTTTCAATTACCTTTAATGTCCAGCTATGCATTGCTCTTGTTACTGCTTTTTTTGTTGTCGTTAAGATTTTACTTTTAATATAAAGATTTTAAAGATCTTACTTATTTTATGTGTATGAATGTTTTGCCTGCGTGTAAAGTACATCTATCCATATTAAGCAGAGCCCACAGAGGCCAAAGGAGGGCATTGGATTCCCTGGAACCTGGAGTTAAGGATGGTTGTGAACAGTAATGTGAGTGCTGGGAACCAAACCTGGGTCCTCGGCAAGCACAGCCAGTGCTCTTAACTGCTGAGCCATCTCTCCAGCCCCACTCTGTTGGTGTTTTGTTTTTTAAGAAAGATGAAGGGAAGAAAAAGAAAAGAAATAGGATTCACTATGTTGCCTAGACTATTCTGAAACGCTTCGACAGTTATTTGTGACATTGAAATCAATGTGTGGCATAAGTGGCACAATACCTTTTATGGTTACTCATTACTTAGTACAAAGTATCATTTAAAGGTCTTTATTTTTAAGCCAAGCGTGGTAGCACACACCTTTAATCCCAGCACTTGGAAGATGGGTATAAGGCTCTCTGAGATACAGGCCAGCATAGTCTACCTAGTGAGTTTCAGGCCAAGTGTGGGTGGGGAGACCCTGTCTTTAAAAAAATAAATAAATATATTTTTATGTTTCTGCTTTTTTTGGAACAGGGTCTTGCAATGTAGCCCAGGCTAGCCTAGAGCGCGGCAGTCCTGCCTCATCCTCCCAAATACTGAGGTTATAGTCCTGAGCCTGTTCCTGGCTAAAATCTCAATATCTCTCTCTCTCTGTCTCTCTCTCTCTCTAACCCTCTCACTCTCCCTCTCCCTCCACCCCGATCTATCCCCCGCCCCCTTTTTCCCCCCTTTTTCCCTCCCTCCCTCTGTTTTGCAGTGCAGGGAGTAAATCTAAGGCCTCACGTGCTAGGCAAACACTCTACCATTAAGCTATATTCCTAGCCCTCTTTTTACTTTTTGTTTTTATATAGGGTCTCACTAAGTTGCCTAGACTGGCCTTGAAATTATGGTCTTCCTATCTCGGTCAAATTGTTGGGATTCTAGGCCTACTTCACCAACTCTGGCTTTATTCTTATTAAGAAAGAAACATTGATAACATCTCATAGTGCTTGAATTACACAGTGATGCTGACCCTGACTGTACTAACAGCATTCAGAGACAGAAGCCAGAGTGTGAGGTCAGCCTGGGCTGTGGCAAGTTCCAGCATCTAGGAGTACAAAGTAAGACCCTGTCTCAAAAAAATATCTTTTTAAAATTTCAAAGTATGCATACCTTGTCTGAGTCCTAGGATTCTCAATCCGATGTTCTCTACAGTTTGAAAATACAAATTCTTATTTCATGGCTTGCTCTGCCTAGCAGTAGTATAATACACAGGATTTAACAATCAGATATTTGTACAGTTGAAAGGACTACCTCTCTTAAGTCATACTCATATGTAAGGTACAAGCCTTCAGATACTCAAGTTGTCATCTTAAAATTATAGTGCCATTTTTCTGAGTTAAAGACTGATTGTGTTGGAGTTCTTAAATAGACAGGTAACATTTGCATCGGATATATTATGAATGACGTATATGAGCTAGAAGGGTTCACCCATAATATTTGAAGTTCGATCTGCACACTTCATGCCTGGACTTTCTACTTGTAGATGAGGATGGCAACAACCAGTGGCCTGAAGGTTTGAAGTTCCTTTTTGATTCAGTCAGCTCGCAAAACATGGGACTCCGGGAAGCTGCCCTTCACATATTTTGGTATAAAATTTGATTTCATTTTTTGGAAGAATGTTATTAAAGTCCGAAACATTTTAGGTGATTGTTTAGCCTAATTTAGCTTTGGGGACATAGAGATAAAAATAATGCCTTTTGAGTTTTGTGTTTGTGATAGAGACAAATTTGAAAGAAAAAGCAGCTTCTTGTTTGTCACTACTTTGTGTGTCTTTGACTCTGAAAACTCTCTTGACCGGTTTTCACTCTTTATTTGGAGAGTAGTTACAGCACCAGATGTAACTTGTGGAAAAACCACTTCGATGGTGATATTTTGAAGAGGAGAGTGCTAGGGGTTATGTTTTCTGGGTGTTTTTTTATCATGTTTTTTACAGTATTTTAACAGGATTCTATATCTCATAAACAGTTCATTTAAGCTTAGTATTAGGTGATTATTTTCCCTACTTTGTTATTTCGTTTTCTACCACGTTTAATATCAATGTTCTGGGTTTATAGCCTACAGGTTTATAGGCATTACATGCAGTTTTCAGACATTGCCTTGCCTCTTTAGTTGTCCGGTTCACCTTGTTTATTTCAGTAATTCAGGTTCAAGAGTTAAGTAAGAACATTCAGCTTGTTTACCAAATTCAGAGTAGAACAGAACAAGACTAGCTGTGGATGGTCAAAGAGCACAGTTACTGCAGGTAGGGCTATTGTCCCATCGTTCACTCTGGATCAGCTAGCTTAGACAGGGTGAAAAGGCTAAAACAGAGACTAGAGTGGGCTGCTGAGTGGCCTCTACCATGTTTGTTTCCATTTGCTAAACCTCGAAAGAAAATTGCTTAGAACATGTGTTGTAAATGTTCACCTTAAGGACTAATGCATGGTTTTAGTCAGGTAAACACTTCATTAGTGATTTTAGTTCATACTTTGCAAAAATATAGTGTAGATCTTAAAGAGTTTTTGAATCATTTTTTTAGGAACTTTCCTGGAATTTTTGGGAACCAACAACAGCACTATTTAGATGTCATCAAGCGGATGTTAGTTCAGTGTATGCAAGATCAGGAACATCCTTCGGTAAATAATTTCAGCCCCATTAATACTAACACCTATTTTGAGTCCAATTTGTTAAATTAATGTAGAAGAGTTTTCCTTTATACAATTTTATTATCTTTGTACATGTGATATGTGTGTGAGAGTATGGGCATGCCTATGCCAACAAGAGGACAGACAACATTTGGGCGTTGATTCTCTCCTTCCATCTTGACTTGGGTTCTGGGGGATCCAACTCAGTTTGTCAGACTTGCATGGCAAGAATTTTTACCCACTGAGTATCTATCTGTCTCACAGCCCCCTATTTTTATTTTTAGACCTTAAAATACAAATGTTAGCTTTACTGATAAAGTTCAACTTGAGTAAAAATTTGTATCTGCCAAAAGTTTTTCATGTGTGACCTCATTCACTCTTCATTTTAGATCAGGACATTATCTGCTAGAGCTACAGCTGCATTTATACTTGCAAACGAGCATAATGTTGCTCTGTTCAAGCATTTTTCAGACTTGCTACCTGGATTCTTACAGGTAAGAAAACGGTACAGAATAATTCATAATTTTGCCTCATGTTGGTTTTCTTTAAATTTTCACCAATTGAATAATAGCTTATTAATTCATTTATTTGTAAATGAATTAATAAGACCCAGGTTTGAATCCCAGCACCTGGCACATGGCAGCTAATAACTGTCCATAACTCCAGTTCCAGGGGATCTGACAGTCTCTTCTGTCTTCTGCAGGCCTTGCACAACATGGGTGCACTTACCTACATGCAGGCAATACACACATACACATAAAATGAAAATAATAAAATGTTTTTTAAAAATATGTATTTATTAGTGCTGGTACTTGAGTCACAGCAGTGAACATGGAGATCTGTGCTTACTGAGCCATGGTTACTGCCTTTGAAAGGCCTTTTGGGGGGGGGGGTCTTTTTGAGACAGGGTCTCCCTGTAGCCCCAGCTGGCCTGGAACTCACTATGTAGACCAGGCTGGCCTTAAACTCACAAAGATCCACCAGCCTCTGCCTCCTGAGTGCTGGGATTAAAGGCGTGCACCACCATGCCTGGCTTGAAAGGCTTTTTTAAAAATTGGGGTGGAGGGGGCATGTGTGCACATAGGTAGAGGTCAGAGGACAAACTTGCAGTTCATTCTCTCCTCCCAGCCGGGGATTCTGGGGATTGAACACAAGTTGTCAGGCTTTGTTGTACGCAACTTTGCTTACTGAGCCATCTCTCTGGCCCCCTGAAAGACTTTTTTGAGAGTGGCTCTTTCTATGTAGCCTACCCTGGCCTCAAATTCAAAATCTTCCTGAGTGCTGTTGAAAGGCTGTTTGTGGGGAGGTTTATTGTTGTAGGGTTTTTTGGTTTTTTTTGAGAAGTTTTGTTGTTGGGATTTTGGGGAAGAGGAAGGAGCTCATGTAGTCCATGTTTGCCTCAAACTTGCTACCAAGCAAGGATGACCTTGAGCTTCGGATCATTCTCTTTGACTCTACTTCCCAAGTGCTAGGATTTCATGGACTCAGTTTTATACAGTGCTGGGAATTGAACCCAGAGCTTCCTGAATACTAGACATGCGCTGTAGTTGAGCTATATCTTCAGCCCTCAAAAGACTTTTGTAGTCCTTAAAATATTACAAAGTTTTACACTTGTAGAAACAGTATAAGCAGTTTCTTATTAAATGTATAATCACGGGGGTTATGTCCATTAAGTTTATCAACTAGCCTGTGATATTTAAAGCCCATTTCATACAAGAAGAAACTAAGGAAGAAAGAAGGAAAAATTTGCCCAAGAGCACAGGTCTGATAAGTGAGAGAATTACAATTAAAACAAATGGAACTACAGAGGCCTTATTTTCACCCACAAGGCTTTTTACAGTTTTCATTGTCAAGTAAGTAGTTTATGATTAGTTAATGTTATTAGTTCCCAAGGACAAGTTAATGTTTAAGGGTGCCTCCTGCTTAAAAAGCAAAATAAAACTGGGCTGGATAGTACAGTGATTCTCAGTTTTGTCAAACACCAAGTCAAGTCTTTTGTAACTTCCTTTATGAAATTGTGTTGGCGATACAACTCAATTATGAATGTACATGTTTTAAAATAACCAGTAAATGCCTGTAAGTACAAAGAAGAAAGAAAACAATGTAATAAAACGGCTGGCTTTTCCACATGCAAATGCTCAGGCATGACTACCCTAGAAGACATAGTAGACAAGATTGTTTCTAAATGATCTGTTACAGTAGATAAAACTGGGCTGATAAAGAGATAGCATTGGTAAATCAAGCACCACTTTGCTATTACTGTTGGTAAGATTTCCTGACATGGGGGCTGGGACATGGCTTAGCCACTGAAGTGCTTGCAACACAAACATGAGGACCTGAGTTTGGATCACCAGCACCCATCTAAAAGCTGGGCGCAGCAGAACACGTGTGTAATCCCAGCACTACAGGGTCACAGACAGGTGGATACTGGCCAGTCTAACCCAAACACCAAGCTCCAGGTTCAGTGATCAACCCTCTCTCAAAATAATAAGGTAGAAATCGATAGAGGACCTCTGTCCTCCATGTGCATCTGCACAGGCAAGCACACCTGCACACACACACCAGGTTTCCTGACAGTAAAGGTTTGGACCAAACAAGTATGAGAACTGAGGAGATGGCTCAATGATTAAAGCATTTGCAAATAAGAGGACCAAAATTTAGTCCCCAGAACTCATATGAAAAGTCAGAGCGGCACACGCCTTTAATCCCAGCACTTGGGAGGCAGAGGCAGGCAGATCTCTGTGAGTTTGAGGCCAGCCTGGTTTCCATTAGCAAATCCAGGCCAGCTGCAACTACAGGGAGACCTTATCTCAAAAAGACCAAAAAAAAGGCAGAGCAGACCAGACATGGTAGTTCACATCTTTAATCCCAGCACTTGGAAAGCAAGGGAAGGAGGATCTCTGGATCTCTTGAGTTCAAGGCCAGACTGGTCTACATAGTGAGTTTCAAGCTGTCTCCAAAAACCAACAGTAACAACAAAAAAGTAGGTATGATGGATCCCCAGAGCATGTCAGCTAGTGAGACTATTCAATAGCTGTATTGGCAAACTCTTGTTTGATGAGAAACCCTGCCTTGAAGGAGAAGGTAGAAGGGTGATCAAGGAATATTCCCAACATCAACCTCAGGCCTCCATAGTCATATGCATGCATACACACATACACATGAAAAGAAGGGGAACAAATATGAACTATTCTTGATTTATACAGTACTTACATTAGGAATAGGGGAGGATCACTGCATAGTCATGCCTCACTATCTCCAGGGGATTGGTTCCAGTACTCCATGCAGATACTAAAACCCTGGGTTCCCAAAGTCCTTTATATGACCCCTAGATTACTTAAGATAGCTACTTTAAGTAGTTGTATTATATCCTTTAGGGAATGGTGGTATGAAGTCTGCATGTTCACCACATACATAGGAGCTTTTCCCTGTAATTTTTTTGATCCAAATTGGTTCAACTTGTGGATTCAGGAGGCCTGTGTACATCAGAATCAGGCTACAAATCATTTGTGACTTAGGTTCTGGAGTCAGATCATATGATTTCCCAGTTTTAGAAATAGTTGGTATTTGTGATGAGAAAAACGTGTGTCAATCATAAGTCTTTGTATTACAGAGGTGTGTCTTGTGTCCTTGATTTCAGATTACCACTTGACAAAAAGTTACTACCAGAATTTAATTACTTTTTCTCCCTTGTCACACTGAAGATATTTTAGGTCAGTGACAAAATTTTAGGTATAATACACTTTTTTTTTGGTTATCTGAAATCATGTTACTTATCAAACCTAATTTCAGAGATTTTTATTCCTATGACTTTAAAAGAAAAAAAAAAAAAAAGTATCCACCAGAAACTAATTTTCTATCTACTATAGAAAATACACACACTTTTAACACCACAATGACCAAACTTAAATCAACTAGAAATAAAATGGTAATACTGGGTGCCTTGGTGTGATTTGTGGTGGGGGGAGGTGTTAGTTGCATTTTGTTTTGTGTGTGCACACTGTATGTGAAGGTTAAAGGACAGCTTGGAAGAGTTAGTCCCTTCCATCATATGCATCAAGCTTAGGTTGTCAGGCTTGGCAGCTGCCACCTTTACCCATAGAGCCCAGGTGCTTTAACATATCATATGATTTCCCAATTTTAGAAATATCATAGAAACTAGTATTTGTTGTGTGTGTGAAAAAGAAAGACATAACATGTATAAGGAAAGGGCAGAGTAAAGGATTTTGTTTGGCTGTGAAAAAAGAATTCTGTGGCAACCTTCGGTTTTATTGCTGTTCTGTGTTCTCATAGGTGCAGTGTGGCATGTAGTCATTGAATCAGGGTGACTGGCAAACCCATTACAGACATTTATTTCTTTGTATAAGGCACATTCAGTTTTCTTTCTACTACTTATTTTGATACCATTTGTCATCAGTTGTTGTCAACCAGTTACCTACAGTGCTGTGGAACATTATAGCTTATTCCTCCTGTCCAGTTATACCTCCATGCCCATTAACCATTCTCTCGATCCCACTGTCCTACACAATTCCCAGGCTTTAACAACTACTATTCTATTCTGGTCTTGTGTGTCTTATTTCACTTTTT
>NW_008359681.1:1494874-1511262 GCF_000622305.1 Nannospalax galili | reverse complement strand
TTTTTTTGTCTTTTTGAGACAGGGTCTCCTTGTAGCCCCGGCTGTCCTGGAACTCACTATGTAGACCAGGCTGGCCTTGAACTCACAAAGATCCGCCTGCCTCTGTCTCCCAAGCGCTAGGATTAAAGGCGTGCACCACCATGCCCAGCATTATTTCAGTTTTTTAAGGCATGGTCACCTATTTAGCCTGACCTGGAATTCACCATGTAGACCAAGCTGGCCTCACTCTCAGAGATGATTCTTTTTCTGCTTCCCAAGTACCAGAGTTAAAGGTGTACACCACCATGACCAACTTAAGATTTATTTTGTGTATCTGTATGTGTGTATGCACACCCTCTTAGAGACCAGAAGAGGATGTCAGATCTCCCTTGGAGGTGAAGACATTGGCATTCATGAGCTGCCCAATGTGTATTGGGATTTTATCTCTGGTCCTCATAACTGAGCAGCAAGTAGTCTTTAACCATTGAGTCTCCAAGCCTTATTTCACTTACATTCTAATTTCACTCATGTTGCTGAGATGGCTATTTCGTGGGTTTTTGTTTTGTTTTTGGTCTTTTTGAGACAGGGTCTCCCTGTAGCCTCAGCTGTCCTTGAACTCACTGTGTAGACCAGGCTGGCCTTGAACTCATTGAGATCCACCTGCCTCTGCCTCCCAAGTGCTGGGATTAAAGGCATGTGGCACCATGCCCAGCTATTTCGTTCTTTTTATGGCTGAATAATATTCCACTTTTTCACCCATAAATAGATACCTAAATTGGTTGCATATTTGACTTTTGTGAGTACTGAAATGAGCATGCAAGTACAGGTTTCTTTTCCATATAGTGATTTTGTTGGGAGAGGTGCATTTGTGTGTATGGGGCACATGCATACGCAAGAGAACAGCCTTGAGTGTCCCGAATTCCTGATCTTCATCCTTCTACATTCCTAGTGCTGAGATTATATAATAGGAATTACCCCACTCACATACTGATTTTTGTTGTTGTTGTTTTGGTTTTTTGGTTTTTGAGACAGTATTTCCCTATAGCCCCAGCTGTCCTGGAACTCACTATGTAGACCGGGCGTGCACCACCACGCCCGGCCTGATTTTTTTTTTTTTTTAATATTTTATTTATTATTTTTATGTGTATGAGTGTATTGCCTGCATGTGTGAGTGCACCCGTGTTGTGCAATGCCACAGAGTTCAGAAGAGGGCTTCAGATTCCCCTGGAACTGGAGTTAAGGACAGTTCGCAGCCGCCATGTGGGTGCTGGGAATTGAACCCAGATCCTCTGCAAGAGCCAGTAGCGTTCTTAACTGCTAAGCCCTCTCTCCAGCCCCCACATACTGATTTTTAATTCCTTTGGATATACACCAGTAATAGAGCGCCTAGACCATATGGTAGTTGTGGGGTTTTTTTTAGAAACCTCCATACCATTTTTCATAGTGGCTATACTAATTTATATTCCCACCAACAGTGAATGAGAAAGCTTCCCTTTTCCATATCCTTGCCTGCTGTTTTGTTTCTGTTCATTTTTGCCTTTCTCGATAATAGCCATTCTTACCAGGTCAAGATGCTGTTTCTTTGTGGTTTTGATGTGCATATGTGTGTGTCTCACATTCTTCAAAAAGGAAGAGTCTAGTGACTCCAGGTAGAACACCTACATTTACTTGGTTATCTTGCTCAAATACTGAATGAAAAACTGTTGTTTTCCTCCATTGGCTGATGCTTAGAATGCTTTGGCTAATGAGGCATCAAGAGGGGAGTCTTGAACACACATCATTTGTTTTGTTTCCCCTTTTTTAGGCAGTGAATGACTCATGCTACCAGAATGATGATTCGGTCCTAAAGTCCCTTGTTGAGATTGCAGATACAGTTCCAAAGTATTTGCGGCCTCACTTGGAAGCAACTCTACAGTTAAGTCTAAAGGTAAGCAAAATACCTTAGTAAATGTTCTGTTTGCTATGTTCAGGTAATAGTCTAAACTCCTAAATGTATATAAATATGTCTTTGTAGTTGTGTGGAGACACCAGCCTCAATAATATGCAGCGCCAGCTTGCCCTGGAAGTGATTGTGACACTCTCTGAGACTGCAGCTGCTATGCTAAGAAAGCATACCAATATTGTTGCACAGACTAGTAAGTCAAAAGGCTTCAGATAGTTTTGTGATGTGACAGAATTGTTGAATATGTTTCCTAAGGTTTGTGTAGATTCCCAGATTCATTCAGAATTAGATGAACCTGAGGAAATACAGCTGAGTATATGTGTACATGAGCCCAGTATTAATGGCTCTGCTTTTAAGGCCTACCTAAGATCTCCAAAACCTGGTATTAAAAGTAAAATTGACAGACTCTTGAATCACCAGTGGAGTTAATGGAGTAAAAATTAATGGAGAGGATAGACATCTGATACAAACTGAGAGCCAAAGTAACATCTGTTTTTTGAGAATTTCATATAATGCATTTTGATCATATTCACACACCCCTCTCCTGCCCATCCAACTTTGTATCTTTTTTTTACCCCACCGAGAACAATTTGCACTGCCCACGTATAAATAGTTGCAGTTCTTTCCAGTAAAGAGGATTGCATTGTGGATCTGACCCAGTCACTTTGGTGGAGCTTTATTCACCATGTGAGGGTGATTTGTTCATAGTCCCTATAAGAGAAGGGCCTCCATGCTATGGAAACACACTTTAGAGTTTCATTGTTCCAGGCTAGGGGCTTAAGGACCGGCCTTATTCTTCTGGCTGCTTTAGCCCTTCCTTCATGTGCTTACAGGTAGTTGAACACTAGATTTAGAAAGTAAATGTACCACTCAACATTTTGAAGTGCTCTAAGTAAGTAATTTTAGGAACTTTAAAGGTAGGGGGCAAGGAAAAGATCCCCGCTATCACTTTACTCTCAGTTTCAGACAGAGCGTGACAGTGGGAAATACCAAAGGATGAGAAAAAGAAAAATACTGTTTATTTGTAGATTAGGTGATTGTCTATTTAAAAATAAAAAATAAGGGACTAGAGAGATGGTTTAGTGGCTAACAGTGCTGGCAGCCCTTGCAGGGACCTAGCTTCAGTTCTCAATACCCACACAGCAGCTAATAACCATCTGTAACTCCAGTTCCAGGAAATCTGAACCCCTCCCCCCTCTAGCCTCCATGGTCATTGTAGTTATGGGTGCACTTACATGCAACAAAACACTCACACATAAAATAAAAATAAATTGTTAAACAAAATTTTTAAAGGAAAAAATAAAAGCAGATCAGTTAATAGAACTTTTCAAAGAATTTGGTATACTTAAGTACAAGAACTTTTTAGTAAACAGCAGCTCTTAAATCATCTTATAAACCCAGTGTCACTTCAGTCAAAACTTGGACAGTGGTTATAATAGAATTGATCTTAAAGTTCCTGTGAAAAAGCATGAGTCCTGGGGCTGGAGAGATGGCTCAATGGTTAAGAGCACTGACTGCTCTTGCAGAGGACCCAGGTTCAATTCCCAGCACCCACGTGGCGGCTATGAACCGTCCTTAACTCCAGTTCCAGGGGAATCCAAAGCCCCTCTTCTGACCTCTGCGGCATTGCACGACACGGGTGTACTCACCTGCATGCAGGCAATACACTCATACGCATAACATAAAAATAATAAATAAAATATTTTTTAAAAAAGAACATGAATCCTGGAGCAGCCCAGGGTGATTTAGATGAACATAAGTGGAATTCCTGCCCTCTCAGCCAAGAGCACAGAATTCAGTGAGGGTGCAGGTGCAGGCAGTGAGTGCTAGAATACAGAGAGTCAGAGCAGATGGCTTGCATGGAAACAAAAGCTGGCCTAGAAGATAATTCATCAGAGGTTATTGGAACAACTGTTTATTAAAAAAAAATCCCAGTCCCAGATATGCTTAAAAAATAATTTGGAGTTGAAAAAAGGCCCAAATATGTATAGATTTTATAAGTAAAAGTTTAGTAGAATTTTTAAAGACTTAGTCAAAAGCTAGAGATATAGACATTAATGTATTTGCAAATACTAAAATCATTTTTTGACCAACCAAATCAACCATCTGATAATTAAAAGGCACAAAGTACCTGGGTGTATTCAGGGCCATCCTGGGCTACATGAGACTGTCTCAAGGGGAAAACAGCTTTTAAAAAAGGTAATTGCAATATACACAGTCAATATAATTCTGATAGCGGGAAACAGGACATTCATAAGAGAGGACCCTGACTTAGCTAATGAGCATTGATGGCTCAATAAAAACAAGTATGATTGTGGAGTATATGTTGTCAGAAAGGTTGACACTACCACATGATGAACGAAGGTGTAGAGCTGAGAGGACAGGCCTCTTTAACTCCCATAGTAGTATGAATTTTGGGAAGTCAAAAGAGGACTGTATCTTTAATGTCACTTCAAAAAAATAAGATCTAAAAGAAACTATTTGCCAGAAGATTAAAACTGAACATACCAGATTTTGGAAACACATGCAGTCATCCCTTGTATTTGTATTAGTCACTTTTCTGTTGCTGTAATAGAAACACTGTAACCAAGGGAACTTAGAGAAGAGTTTATTTAGCTTACAGTTCCAAAAGGGCAAGAGTCAATCCATCATGGTGGGGAGGCATGGCAGCAGAGGTGGCTGGAGGAGGAGCAGAAGCTAAGCTCCCACGTCTTCAAGCAGGCACAAGAAACGAGAGCGATTCTAGATCCAGCAAGCCTTAAGAACTCTCGAAGCCCACCCCCAGTGACATGCTTCCTCCAGCATAGCCACACCTTCTAAGACCTCCCCAAACAGTGCAGCCAACTGCAGACAAAAATGTCCAAATACTTGGAACCTATGGGGGACATTCTCATTCAAACCACCACAGTATTCAAGGGGAATTATTTACAGAACCCTTACAAACTACCAAAATTTATAGGCACTTGAATCTCTTTGAAAACTTAGTACTTTTACACAATCTTCTTTGAGCCTGTTATATAAATATTGCCTAGGTTTCTTGTAATACATAGTACAGTAAAATGCCCTGTTAAATAATTCTTATATTGTGCTGTCCAGAAAATAATGACAAGAAAGGGGGCCTGTACATACTCAACACAGATCTCTCCTCCCCCACCCCGTTTGTTTTGGGGAGGACGAGGAAGTATGTGGAGATCAGAGGACAACTTTGTGAAGTCAGTTCTCTTGCTCCACCTTTACATAAGTTCCATGGATCAAACTCGGGCCCTCGGGCTTTTCTGACAAGCACCTTTGCCCACTGAGTTATCTTACCAGCCCACCCTGAGTATTTTTAGTCTGAGCTTGCTTAAATTCAAGGATGTGGAGCCTATGGGTACAGAAGGATGACTAGAAATTTGATACCTGGCTCTCTTAAGGGAGAAAGCAAATCTTACTTAAAATTCTTGTTAAAAAAAAATCACGATGTTGACAAAACCACTGTCTTCAGGGATGAAATAATTCTTTACTTTAGTTCCTCAGATGTTAGCAATGATGGTTGACTTGGAAGAAGATGAGGACTGGGCAAATGCTGATGAACTGGAAGATGATGACTTTGATAGGTAATCACGCACCTAATACTGGGTTGGAGAAGCATCATGTGGTAGAGAGGGGCCTGAGTGAGCTTTAGCACCATGAGGCCCAGCTCTTCACAGTGTTATGTGTGTAACCCGAAGTTAAGCTTGGTATGTGGGACATTGTCCTTCTGTTACATGCATTTCTGTGTCATGTAAATAGTATTTTACTTTTCATGTAATAAGTTTTGTTCATAAAATTCCCATGTTCAGTGAAAGTTTATAAAAAACGCTTTACTTGGATAGTAAATTGAATGCTAGGATTATTGTGATAAAACTAGACATTACTTAGAATAGTTGTTTTGGCAAAATTCCCCTTGAAACACCATTTTTTTCCCATTATAAGGAAATTAAATTTAGAGAAATGCCATAGTGACCAGATTTGTACACTGGGTGAACACAGAGTTCCACTGACCTGGAGGTCACCATGAATACAGATTCCTGTGGCAGTCTGTTGCAAATCTGTATTTGCCGAGCAGTGCTGATAATGGCTCCTTACAAATATGTGAAAAATGAACCTTCAGAGCTGTTATTTTTAATTGATTTCATTGTGAATGAGGAGGTAGAAGGTGACAATTGAGTGGTTTGTCCCTAGTTACATAATCAATTGGTGAGCTGTTTTCTTGGTCTTTCCAGCTCATCATATTACCACTGTTTCCTTAAAAAGAACTGAAATTGGTCCAGTGTGGTGGTAAATACCTTTATGGGAAGGTAGATCTCTGACAGTTCCAGCCCAGATAGTGATATATAACGAGACCTTATCTCAAAAAACAACATGGCAGCTAACTGTCCCTAACTTCTTGTGTGGGGGTGAGTTGCTGACACTCTTCTGGCCTCTTCAGGTATTGCGTGCTCAGGTACACTTAAATACATGCAGGCAAAACACTCATAAAAAACTGGGCTTGGTTACACATGCCTTTAATCCCAGCACTTGAGGAGGCAGAGGCAGGCAGATCTCTGTGAGTTCAAGGCCAGCTGGGGCTACAGGGAGACACTGTCTCCAAAAGACCAAAAATTAAATAAATAAATAAATAAATATTAAAAGAAGCCAGCATGATTGCACAGGCCTTTAACCCCATCTCTTGGAAGGCAGGGGCAGGTAGATCTCTGAGATTGAGGCCAGCCTGGTTTACATAGCAAGTTCCAGGTCAGCTGGGGCTACAGAGAGACTCTGTCTCTAAAAGAAAAAAATTAATTAATTAAATAAATACCTAAAAATCATTTCCCTGAAAGACTAAGCTAGTAGTCAATATAAGCTAATAGATTAACAAAAATAAAAATGTTTGACTTAAGACTATGTACTGTTCAGTTTGGTCCCATTGTTAAATGTGACTGGCTTCTGGCTTCACTAATATTTGGAGTATACGAAAGTAAACTGAGCTCTGAAGCAAAGGCAGAGCTTAGATTATATTTCTTTTCTCTGGTTCAGTTTCTGTAACATGTTGGTGCCTGTCTTTTAATTGACCTATGAATAGCATTCAGATTTGTATGATTTAAGAAAACTGCTTTTTCTAGAATTGAGTAAGATTTTATCTGAACAAATGGGTCATAAATGTATTTTCAAAACTGTGGTAGCCTATGATAAAAGTTTTTATTTGCCAGGCTGGGAGTGTAATTCAGCAGTAGAACTTAGCAGGCACAAGACCCTGGCTTCTATACCCAGTACCACAAAATTTGTATTTACCTTTTTTTTTTTTTTTTCATACAGAGGGTGTTTAGAACTCACAACTTCAATACCATACCATATACAAAAGACTGAATTCTTAATGTTTAGAAATATGTGGTATACTAACTTTTGCATATACTGAGTGTGTTGAATACATGATTTTATTGTGTTTAGCAATGCCGTTGCTGGTGAGAGTGCTTTAGACCGAATGGCTTGTGGACTTGGTGGAAAGCTCGTGTTGCCGATGATTAAGGAACACATTATGCAAATGCTTCAAAATCGTAAGCTATCTGTGCTTCATGTATTGACAACAGTGAATGTGACTTTCTAAATCTGAAGCTCTAACAAATGCTTAAATAGTATTTAAAAATCAATTTCCCTGTTTATAGCATACATATCCTAATTCTTATTTATATTTTACTGATGACATTCTACTTAGCCACCTTTGTCTTTTCTGGAGGCAGACATGGTGACACCCCTCTATAATCCCAGCACTTGGGAGCCTCATAGGAGGCTCTCAAATTCAAGGCTAGATTAGGCTATATAGCAAGATCCTGTCTCAAAAGAAAAGATTTTACCTCAGTGCTGAGGATATTTCTCAGTTTTCTCTCCAGAATTGGCATCAACATATAATTTTATAAATTTTTAAGAAAATTTTACAGTTTTATTCCCTAGCCAGGAATATTTAGATTTGAATTTGAATGAAATGCCATTATTAGAATGCTTGTGAAATACAATATGGTTGATAAATATCAATCTACATAATTTTCTTACATCCATTTTTTTTTTTTTTTTTTTTAAAGAGCCAGGCATGGTAGTAATATATTTGTAATATCAACACTTGGGAGGCAGAGATAGGAGATCAGAAGTACAGGCCATCCTGAGCCACATGAGACCCTATCTCAAAAACCAAAAAAGATAGATTTTTAAGATAAGAAATTTCAGGGTTGGAGAGATAGTGCAGTGGTTAAGAACACTGACTGTTCTTGCAGAAGACCTGCGTTCAAATCCCAGCACCCACATGGCAGCTAACAACTGTCCGTTACTCCAGTTCCAGGGGATCCAACAGTCTCTTCTGTCCTCTGCGGACATTGAATGACACGAGTGCACTTACCTACATGCAGACATACGTGCATACACATAAAATAAAAATAAATATTTTTTTTAAAAAGATAAATTTCATCATTTCATTAATGTTTCTTAACAAATACGGTCATTTATTAGCCTAAGTACCTATAGTTTACATCAATTCCAAATATTATATGTGTTTAAAAAGTTGATAAAAAGAAGAAAATTCAAGTTCTCATAGTCGGAGGAGTCCACTGTTAAAATTTCACTGGCATTTTCTCAGACCTTATATGTGCAGTTTTGTGAATATGCCGTGTAGGCATACAACCCTAAGCTTTTGCTTGTTTATCATAGCCATATGACAGCTTGCCCCAAATTTTGGTAGCCACACGGCATTTGGTAATCCTCATTGAATACTGACACTCATTGTTGATTATAAATAATGCTAACAGAAAAACACTCTTTACAGAAATCCTGACTTATATAAGTATCTCCACATATGTGTGTGTGTGCGTGTGTGTGTGTATATGGGGTAGATCACCAGAACAGGCAAGGGTTGAGCCATTGCTACAAGAGCCTTGTTCTGTTTTGGTTTTGCAAGTAGAATCTAAGATCTCCACATATCAAGTACACACTCAGTCCCTGGGTGAGGAAAAATACAACACAACTTCAAATGCAAGTGGAAACCCTTGAAAATTCTAGCCCTTATGCTGTTCATCTGCTGTCTATGTTTTTAAGATCCTTCTTTATCCCAAGAAGACAAAGCAGCATATTTTTTCTGTGTCTGGATCTTGAATAATACTTCTGGCCCTTCCCCCCCCCCTCCTTTTTTTTATTTTGTTGGTGTACACAGGTGTGAAATCAGACAACTTTCAGCAGTTGCTTCTTCTGACATGTGGGTTCTGGGGATCCAACTCAGGTTTATCAGTTTTGGCACCAAAATACCCTTAGCTGCTGAGCCATCTCACCCGCCTCAACCCTATACTTTCTGAGTCTTCAGAGATAGACACTGCATCACATGTTGCTTACCTCGTAAGAGCTACTAGGAAGAATAAATCTATAACTTTTGAACTTCTAAAGTGAAGCCAAGTACTGTGACCCACTCATGCAGTCCCAGCATTGGAGATGCTGAAACAGGAAGACTGGAAGTTTGAGGCCAACCTGAGCTACATAGTAAAACCTCATATCAAAACAAAACTGAAGGATCACATAAGGCCAATTTGCTGTTTCTTCATTGATTCACAGGGCCCTTCAAGTAGAATTATTCTGAATGTGGTTGTGATTTGTAGTTTAAGAATTTGACTACAACAATTCACACATAGGACAGTAAACTAAAAAAGGTTGTTGCTACATATTTGACTTTCTGTATTATTTCTTGTGACAGTGTCATATAGACTAGAACTCAAGGTATAGCCCAGGGTGAACTCAAGGTCATAGTCCTCCTTCCTCTACCTAGGCATGTACCACCATGCGGGATTAGATTTAGTCTTTGTTTCCTCGTCTGTGAAAATAAGAAAATGATGCTACTAGATTTGAGATACACTTATTATGTGTGGAAATATTTTAATAGGAATATATGATACTTGTTTGAAAATACATAGTAATTAATGCCATTTGGGAAGTCATTTCAGTAGTAACTTTTTCATATGCAGCATTTTCTACTTTTTGTCCCTTGATATATTCTTTAGCTTAGGCACCTACTTTATTTCAGTTTTATTTTTGCAATAAGTAATAAACTGTGAACTTTGTTGAATTATAAAACACTCAAAATATAGCCATTTCCAGATCACCCTGTCATTGCCGTCCTGTTCTGCTGGACATACTTCTAGGAACTCTAAGCATTGGAATATTTGAAATTTTTTCCCTCTGAATTGAATATGATTATCTTTCGATCAATAAGTGAATGTCGTAGTCCAGTATGCAAAGGTTAATTCCAAATATTCATATACTTTGGTTGGTTTTGGATTATGTTTGTTTTTTGTTTTGTTTTGTTTTTAACTGTATGCCAAGATCACCTAGAATTTCTGACCCTCCTGCCTCCAGATTCCAAGTAATAGGATTATAGACATGCACCACTTTGTCCAGTCTGTGATGCTGGGGGAACCAACCAGAGCTTTGTACATGTTTGGCAAGCACCCTGCCAACTCAGTTATATCTCCCTAGCCCAATTTTTTGGTTTTCTTGAAACAAGATCTCACTATGTATCCCCACTGGTTTAGAACTCACTGTGTAGATCTGGTTGGTCTCAAACTTGTAGCAGTCCTCCCTGTGTCTGAGCACTGAGATTACAGACATGTGCCACTACACCTTGACTAGTATTAGAGGTTTCTTCAGAAGTTCCTTGTGATAGAATTACTTTATGTAAGCATGGGACTTTCCAACATGAAAAATTGAGTCATATAATTTAGGATTACTTTGTAATTTTTTTTAAGGTTATACCAGTGCTTGCCACACAAAAAATTAAACCAGAACTGTTTAAAATATTCATTTAAAAATAACAAACTCATTACATATTAACAGAAATAACTTCTTTTTGAGACAGGGTCTCACTGTGAGGTCCTAGGTAGCCTGGAACTCAACTATGTGGACCCAGCTGCCCTTGGAACTCACAGAGATCCCTGCCTCTGTCCCCTGAGTGCTAGAACTAAAGGTGTATTACAACCATACCTGGCTAGAAATAGCATTATGAGTGACTATTGTTCCCCCCTCCCCCAAAAAACAGATAGTAGCAAGAATGACTAGGTTTTATAAATGTTCTTAAATAATTTAGGTGAGTTCTCATGTCCTACATACTCGATCTCTTGGGATTTCATATGTGGAATATGGTATTTTGTCTGTCAAAGGGAGAATGAAGAAATGTTATGAAGGGATGTTATGAGAATAGTTGTGACCTAGTAAACTTAAGACTTTGACCTGACCTTATACTTTTGTGTATATCTTACTTTCTTCTACAAAGAATTTGAAGCTGGATAGCCTGTTACTATAGTAAGCAGAAATATTTAGAAATGGGGTAGGGATTTAGCTCTGGTATAGCCCTTAGCATGTACAAGACCCTGGGTTCAATCCCTAATGCTGGGGAGGGGGGACCATAAGCCTGGTTTGAAAAGGAGTGTCTTAATTGATCCTGGTAGTGAACCCAGGGCCTTGTATGTGATGGGTAAGCAATCTACCACTGAGCTACAACCCTAGTCCAGGAGAATGCCTTGTGACTTAACTACTAAAAATAAAACAGGAAACTGGGCCTGGTGGCACAGATCTATTATCCCAGCACTTAGGGAGAAGGTGTGGTAGGGTGATTGCAAGCCTAAGGCCAACCTAGGCTACACAGTAGCAAGGTTCTATCTCTTTTAAAATCAAAGAAAGAAAATTAAAGAAAAATTGCCAGTTCAGTCATCACTTTTCCCATCTCTCTCTGATTTATATACATGGATGGAAAGTTTTGTTACTCCTATCCATATACTAACCAGGCTTATTCAGGGTGGTATGGCATAGACATATACTCCTCCAAATAAGAATAATTTTTATGCTTCTGGCTACCAGAATGAGTATGAGAATGAGGGTCTAATTACTACTCTACGGATGTAATTCTTTTCCACAGCTGACTGGAAATACCGGCATGCAGGATTAATGGCCTTGTCTGCCATTGGTGAAGGGTGCCACCAGCAGATGGAAGGAATTCTAAATGAGATAGTAAATTTTGTTTTGCTTTTCCTTCAGGATCCTGTAAGTACCAATTGCAATTAATATTTGATCATTATCACCATAGTTTCACATGGGATCCTATTGCTGTTACTAACAAAAGGAATGTGTTACAGCATCCAAGAGTCCGGTATGCAGCCTGCAATGCTGTGGGTCAGATGGCTACAGATTTTGCACCAGGTTTCCAAAAGAAATTTCATGAGAAGGTACCTAACAAGTCCTCAGATACCTGTCAAGACTGTAAAGAGGGAACACATTTCAAAACACTTGATTTCATTTCCCAGGTGATTGCAGCTTTGCTTCAGACCATGGAAGACCAAGGCAACCAAAGGGTGCAGGCCCACGCAGCGGCTGCTCTCATTAACTTCACTGAAGACTGTCCCAAGTCACTGCTTATTCCATACTTGGATAATCTGGTAAAGCATCTGCATTCCATTATGGTACTCAAACTTCAGGAGGTAAGTTTCAAGATCTTTACACCTGTTACACATAAATTTAAAATTGATTGGTAGGTAAGACCTGGAGACACAGGAACTCTGAGCAAGACCATTAAGGCAGAAAGCTAGAGATGAGGAGTACATTCCGGGCTATCCCAATATAATATTTTCTACTTGATCAGAAGCACAGATAGGCTAGTATTAAAATTGGGAGAGACAGCCTAAAGAGTTAGTAGAATCCAAGTGTAGATTATGTTGGAAAGAAAGGACTTTTGGACCTGGGAAGAGCTATTCTCCTTTCTAAAGTGCTGCAGACAAAGAAGCAGTTGTAGATGAGTGTGATAGTAGCATTGAGAGGCATGGAAAGTAGTGTACTTAAATTGGATGTTAATGAGAAAAATTAGGACATTTCAACAGCCAGATGTGGTGGTGAGAAACCTTGCCTCTTGAAAAAAAAAAAAATCACAAAAAATAGTGTAAAAAATGTTGACTGTTCTTTTAACCAGAGTGACAGAAATCAAGTATCTACAGAAAACAATGCCCATTTTTCTTTATATGTGATTTGTTTTTGAGTCAGAGTCTTATATAGTCCACGCTGGCCTCAAGCTTGCTTTGTAGTAAACGACGGATGACCTTGAACTCTGATCTTCCTGATCCTCCTGCATTTGCCTCCCAATTGCTGGCATTGCTGGAGTATATGTAGACAAATATAGTTGATGGCTTACAGTCTCAGCTTAAGAAAGGGGTCCAGCCTGAGAACAGTTGATACACGCAGTACAAGGTGTGCTAACTAACTGTATTGTCATCTTATGAGAACAATGGTTGAGGTCAGTTGATGTCACATACCGTGAAATGGGTTGCTGTTAGGAAAATGAGGTGAATGCTAATGAGCTAGACATGGTGGCACAGGCTTGTAATGCCAGCACTGAAGGAGACTGAAGCAAGAAGATCCCAAGTTCAAGGCCACCCTTTACCATGTCTCAAAAAAGAAGTGAATACTAAACACATAGAAAGTAGAAGTCTCCTTTTCTCTATTGGAGTAAACAGACATGAACTCACTGTCACATCCCCATAACAGTTTGACTCTACTCAATTCCTGTACTTAGTATAGACCACCAATAGCAAACATTTCACAAACCACAGTGTGTGTAGCATGATCACCAGTCTGAGCAAGAAGGAAAATAAGTGAATGCATAAAAAAACACAGCAGGAGAAGTTTTAAAGACCCAAGCATTCATTGCCAGATGATAGCAGATAGAATGTGATGACAGAGAGGCTGGAGAGATGGCTCAGCAGTTAAGAGCACTAGCCTCTTGCAGAGGACCCAGGTTCAATTCCCAGCACCTATATGGTGGCTAACAACCATCTGTAACCCCAGTTCCAGGAAATCTGATACCCTCCTCTGACCTCTGCAGGCATTGCACAAGGGTGCACTTATGCAAGCAATACACTCATAAAAATATTAAATAAAATTTAAAAAAAAATATGGGGGCTGGAGAGATGACTCAGTGGTTAAGAACACTGGCTGTTCTTGCAGAAGACCTGGGTTCGAATCCCAGCACCCACATGGCAGCTAACAACTGTCTGTAACTCTAGTTCCAGGGGATCTGACAGCCTCTTCTGACCTCCATGAGCATTGCATGACACGGGTGTACTTACCTACATGCAGGCAATACGTGCACACACATAAAATAAAAATAAATAAAATTTTAAAAAGAATATGATGACAGAAAAATTTAACACTCGAAAGGTAGGTCTGTGTTGAAGGTAAACAAGCTGAAATATCAGGAATAAACAGATCCAACATGCCTTTGCAAGTGGGTTTCTCTGTAATGTGAAGAGAATCTGAATTTACTTGTCATTCCCCCAGAGGGCCCATGTGTCACATTTTTAAAGAAGGGAGGAGTTCATTGAGATCACTAAGAGGAGGATAATGTTCAGAGATAAACAGCTAGCATAGTAAAGAGGAAAGACTTCTCTGAAGTCTTCAAGATATTAAATGACAGATTAGGGAGTTAGTTGGAGAAGGGAGTCACTAAAGTCAGTAGATTGCTAACAAGGCAAAGCACTCTGTGGAGAACTTGGTTGCCATTGATATGGGAAATGAAGGAACTCTTTAAGAAATTACTTGATCTCAGAATAGTGTAGAATACTGCCAGGTGACAGCATGGACCCTGCTGCAGAAACTCAAGACCCATTCATCACTCTTGGTTTCTGGTGCAGGAAAAGACACCAGCTGCTTCTCCAAGAGAGAAAAGCAGGTTGTAGGAGAAGGAAGCAGAGTTCCTTAGTGGGATTTTCTAGGGATTGTTGGATTTGAACATAAAGAAACAATCTGGGCATGATGACTCCCACCATAATCCTAACACAAGATAGAGGCAGGAGGATTTATAGTTCAAAGTTCCTCAGTTTGGAATCCAGCCTAGGTTACCTGAGATGTGTCTCAAAAAAGAAGCAAAAATATGGGTCACAAAAGGATTTTCTCAGTCATATAACAGGACAGTGCCAAGTAGAATATTAAGCAATTGAATAAGGAGAGAAAGCTAAGACATTAAGCTTTATATAGACACAAAAAATGAAAGATGGGGCCTAGAGTGGTGGTGCATGCCAGCAGTTGGGAGGCAGAGGTGGTGGATCTATTTCCTGGCCAGTCTGGTCTACATAGTGTGTTCCAGACCAGCCAGGGTTATATAGTGAGTTGTCTGAAAAAAACAAAAGATTAAAGGCTAGTCAAGATTTGTAGTTTACAACCAGCTTTGCTCTGACATAAGGCAAAATTGAGTAACAGTTCAGCATGGACTGATTTTATAGAAATTTCTTCCCCAAATCTTTAACCTCTGCCTCTGACGGAGGGAGAGGCAATCTCAACTTGCTTTTTCAGAAAAGCACTCAAGAACTAACTGGAAGGGAGTGGGGAACTGAGAAATTGTAGTTATTCACAGAAATGATTTCTTTTGTGTTTTCCTTTTAGCTGATTCAGAAAGGCACCAAGTTAGTTTTGGAACAAGTTGTGACATCCATTGCATCAGTTGCAGATACTGCAGAAGAAAAGTTTGTCCCCTACTATGACTTATTCATGCCGTCACTGAAGCACATTGTTGAGAATGCCGTCCAGAAGGAGTTGAGACTGCTGAGAGGGAAAACTATTGAATGCATCAGCCTCATTGGTCTGGCAGTTGGGAAGGAAAAAGTAAGTGATGTGTACTGTGTTACAGCCTTCTGGGTTGGGGCTGTGGGGACATTGAGTGCCGGGGGTTCGAACCCATGACCCCCGCAAGGTGAGGATTGGGGATGAGTAAGCACGCCGTTCGCCAGCCCACGCCGCCCCCATTATCCGGGGACACTCAGACGCAATGGGGAGCCTAATCAAGCTGGAACTCATTTATTGCAAGTGTTACAAAGCTTATAAAGGCACCTGGAACTCCGCCCCCCCCGCCCCCTGGGTGTATCTTAAGGATGGTCACGCGCTGATCATGCACTCCTCAGCAGTGCAGAAGTATTCTTGAGACTTTCAAAGCAAGCCAGGCCGCACCCCCAGTAACTTCCTTTTGGACCTATGCAAGGTGGGGCATTTAGGTCCCCACATGTAAGAGATGGAAGCAACTTAAGAGCCCCTCAACTGATGAGTGGTTAACAAAAATGTGGCATATTTATACAATGGAGTTCTATTCAGCAGTAAAGAAAGATGAAATAATGAAATTTGCAGGTAAATGGATGGATCTAGAAACTGTTATACTAAGCAAAGTCACAAGGACTCAGAAAAATAAAAGACATATGTTCTTCCTCATTTGTGGATCCTAGCACCAAATCCCTTTAAATTCTATGTCCTTTTAATAAGACGATACTGTACAGCAGTCTCTTCTGCATGAAATAACTACCATCAACACAACTTCAGCGGTGCCTGATGGCTAAACATTGTCACAATTGGACTTGTTGTCAGTTGTGCTCCTTCATTAAAGGAGGAGCAAGCAGGGTCATTGGACGCTCAC
>NW_008359681.1:1493475-1494272 GCF_000622305.1 Nannospalax galili | reverse complement strand
AATGACACTGAGCATGTTTAGTCTTCTCTCCTGTATGAGCGGTAGCCCAACAGGCATGTGAGAATGTGATGAGGGACACAAAAATATACTTATGCTTTCCAAAAGGAGCATAGTGTGTGACATCCATTTGCCATAAGGAATTGGGCTTGAGTCCCCCAAGGTTTACCCCTGGCTGTTGTAGAGGCGGTACCTGTAGAAAGGGTTGACAAGACTTAACAGGTATGTAACCCTTGGGCTTCATTCAGTCCTGCTGACAGGACCTAGGTGGAAGCCACCTTGTCTGCCTCTGCATTGCCTTGGGATAAAAGCCCAGGCAATCTTTGGTGCCCCCTAAGATGCTGTAAGAAAATAGGGGCTTTACCCTCTCTAAGGAGCATACAAGTCTGAATACTGTCAGAAAACAATGGCCATGAGTTCCTTCCATTGAGCTGAGCCATCACAAGTGTGGACATATCTTTTTGGTTTCTCATCGCCCCTGGGTATACTATCACTGCAGCTCCAAATCTGCCCCTGTCAGTGAAAACATTATGGGCTTTTACTAACGGCTCCTTGACAAAGAGCCGGGGGCATCCCAACAGAGGGTGCGAAAGGAGGTCACCCATTTATGAGGGCCATAATGACAGTCCAAATTTCCCAGGAACCCTTCCAAGGCTATGGCCACTCGGTTATTATTTCTGCAGAGCCATTCAAAATCCCTAAGCCAATAAGGGATAACAATTTTAAGAGGGTCTATGCCATAACGTCTCAGACCTACATCACACCCTTTCTCAATCAGGTCAGCCAATTGATCCATGGGT
>NW_008359681.1:1463156-1493170 GCF_000622305.1 Nannospalax galili | reverse complement strand
CTGGACCTCATGTAAGATGTCCAGGTGTTGAGGAGCCAGATGAATTAGTTCTGAAGGCTGTTTTCCTACTAGCAACTGAAACAGTGTCTTAAAGTCCCAGTGGGAATAGGCATCCAGGCTCGTAGCCAATTAATTTTTCCTAATAATTTTTGTAGCTCTGTCAGGGTTACGGTGGGCTTGACAGCCAGTTGTGGTTTTAAAGGACTTACTCCTTCCAAAGAGAGTATGGTTCCCAGAATTTTAAAGGGAGTAGTAGTCTGTATTTTATCAGTGGATACATGGAGTCTACCTGTCTATAGACATTTCTGAGTAACCTTATATAACTCTTCTAATTGTTGGAGGTTTGGAGCTCCCAAGATTATATCATCCATATAAATGTACACAGTGGCATGTGGCAGCAAGTGAGCAGGCCCCAAAAGGGTCTTCACATAGCTTTGACAGAATGCTGGGCTATTGGCCATACCTTTGGGTAAAACAGTCCATTCATACCTCTCATCAGGCGTTTTAAAGTTGGTGGAAGGTACAGAGAAAGCAAATTTTTCACAATCCTGGGGTTGTAGAGGGATAGAGAAAAAGCAATCTTTAATGTCTATAAGAAATAAATCTGAGGAAATAGCAGGGATCCAAGGCAGCCCCCTTAAGGGTGTACCCACTAGGGTCATTCTAGCATTGACTTTACACAAATCTTGCAACATTCTCCATTTGCCAGAGGCTTTCTTAATAACAAAGACAGGTGTGTTCCATGGACTTACAGAAGGCCAGATGTGGCCCAACTGTAATTATTCCTGCACAATTTCATTTAAAGCCTGTAGCTTTGTCTAAGGTAATGGCCACTGCTCCAACCATACTGGCACCCCAGGGGACCAGGGGCAGTGGCCCTTAGAATTGGGGGTGAACCCAATACTCTTGCTTTGGGTCCCCCCGTAATTGATATGGTGAGACAACCCTTGAGTTGCTGACTCAGGAAGCCTATCAGACTCTTCAAGATCCAAAAGGTCATCATAAAAGGCCTTGCTATCAGTGGTTATGCAGGCCTGTGCATCCCCCAAAATATCTTGTCCTATGAGGTTGGCGGATAACCCTGCAGCCACCGGGGGTCACACCTCCCCTTTAGCTCCATCTGCATCCTGCCAGGTGAGCCATTCTCGAGTCTCCTCTGATGGGGAGTATCCTCCCACACCTAGGATTCGGGGCCCAGAAACTAGGAGCCATCGTGATGGGACCTCCTCCTTTCTAAGAATGGTTCTTTCAGTCCCCGTGTCCACTAGGCAGCGAAACCACCTGCCACCTATTTCAAGGTCCATCTTGGGCCTTACACCAGGGATAATAGGGACTGTCCAATTCGCCATAGGTTTTTCTCCTCTCCCGATCCCTCCCCGAGGGCATTGTAAATGTAGACTGTCCAATTCACCATAGGTTTTTCTCCTCTCCCGATCCCTCCTCCAGGGCATTGTAAATGTAGCCAATCATGGGGAAGTCCTCCTTTTGTCAATGGGGCTGGAGGCTGTCCTCCACTTAGTTTAAAGGTGTTCCTTCAGTATCAAATCTGGATTTACAATCCTTCTGCCAATGGAACCCTTTGCGACCCCAGGGACAGGGCATAGATGGAGGCCTTTTTGATACCCCACCTCCAGGATTAGGCCAGTTCTCTCAGTGAGGACAATTTCTTTTAATATGGCCACTCTGGCCACAGCAAAACATGGGCCTTCTATTATTCCTCTAGGCCCTGTTGTTACCTGCTATCCCAGGTTAAGTGAATTAAATGCCTGGGTTAGGGCATGGGTCAGAGCCTCTGTTTGCATCTGTAAGACAGCAGCCATGGCTTTTGTTTGCCCCCTCTGGGTTCCCACCTCCTTGGAGGCAATTATCCATTGTTCCCTGGACCTGTCCTTAAGGCCAGTACAGGCTATCTTGTGATCACCATTCATTCCATCCCATACCAAGAGTTTAGTGAATTGCTCCCTCAATGGGCCTGGGGGTAATTTTCGTTTTAAGCTCTTTTCCACTCTGTCTATAAACTCGTAGAGGGGTTCACTGGGCTTTTGATTAATTCCTGCAAAGGGGGATTCAGTAGGCCCCTCATCCAATTTTCTCCAAGCATTTAATCCTATGACCCTGACCTGTTCTGTATATGGGGCTGGAATGCCTGACTGTGTCTCCCCTGTGGCGTAACAATCACTTGAACCAGTGAACATCCCAAAAGTAATGGGGACCAGTAGATTGGCACTTGCATTCCTCTCAGCCTGTATCCTGCATTCCTCCTTAAAGAGGGCACACCATTTAATATATATAGGGCTAGTCAAGGTGGAACTAAAAAACGAACAAGTCATATTTCTTGCCTTCCACGTGCCCTGTGCTCCTGTAAGGTGGCCACTTTATTACCACACACTCATTATTGACCTAGTTTTCTCTATTAGCCTCACAGCCTTCCTAAACCTGAATACAGTTTACCAGAATGCTTCTTTTCTATTCTCCCAAGTTAGGGAAGCAACTCTGATTACTCTACACTGTTGCTCTTTTTTTTAACTTCCTTAGAATTCTGTGTTACCACCTTTCAGGTCATCTTAATTTGCCCTCTGTTTTCTATGTATTTCTATTAAATGCCATTGACTACTCAACTGTATTTTAGGTGTCATCTGTCATTTCACTCATAGTCTTTGACGACATTTCTATACAGTTCTATACTTCTATCTCCTATAAGATGCTAATAATGACAGATTACAACAATTCCCTAAGGCTATATACTCCCATAGAGTGAAAGCAAAATGGCCACACCTGGTAAATTCACAATTCTTGGCTCCAGTTCAAGCATGCCATGTCAGGCCTTTGTTTATTTTGATTTTATCAGTCTTGAAATACGCATGGAGCACCGGATGCAGTGCTTTTGTAGTAGACAAGTGACATCACCTTTCTTTCTAGATACCTGTGGTCTTCTCTTCCTCTCCTCCTTGTTTTTGCTGTTGTTATAGGTGGATCTTTATTTAAATATCTGATCTGGAAGCTGGGAAGGTACCTCAGTTTCTAGAATGCTAGACTAGCATGAATGATGCCCTGGATTCAACTCCCAGCTCTGAAAATACCGCGTGTAGTGGACACACCTATAATCCCAGCATTCCTTAGGGGGAAGCAGGAGGATCAGAAGTTCAAACGTTGAGCGCCAGATGCCGGGGGTTCGAACCCGCGACCCCCGGCGAGGTGAGGATTGGGGATGAGTAAGCACGCCGTTCGCCAGCCCACGCCACCCCCATTACCCGGGGACACTCAGACACAATGGGGAGCCTAGTCAAGCTGGGACTCAATTATTGCAGGTGTTACAAAGCTTATAAAGGCACCTGGAACCCCCCCTCCCCCAGGGTGTATCTTAAGGATGGTCACACACTGATCATGCACTCCTCAGCAGTGCGGAAGTATTCTTGAGACTTTCAAAGCAAGCCAGGCCGCACCCCCAGTAACTTCCTTTCGGACCTATGCAAGGTGGGGCTTTTAGGTCCCCACAATTGAGGCTGCAGAAAAATGTTTTTGTTTCTGGATAACAGTTTCCTGAATGCTGGATTTTTTTCTTCACCTGTTTGCATTCTGTTTTTTATATAAATAAATAGTTGCCTACATAGTTTTCATCGTTATTATTAAGGATTCTTCCTGTCTTATTTATACTCTTTAATAACAGCCCTCTTTCCCTTCCACCTTCTAATCTCTCTCAATAAAGTAATGTAGAATTCAGTATCTCTATGGTTTCTTCCATTTAAACATGCTTGGAAACATGCCAATTGCTTGGTAATCCAAAAATCACATATCCTAAGCAGGAAAGTTATGTTTGTATAACTTTTCAAAAAACAATTGGCAGAGATCATTGGCTAGGGTTTTTCTTCTGAACCAGCATCTGAGTAGTGCATGCTGATCCAAACTTGCTGACATTTTTTTTTTTTTTAGTGGGGTCTCTGTGTAGCCCTGCTTGGCCTCAAGCTTATGGCAAGCCTCCCACCTCAAACTCCTGAATGCTGGGATTATAAGCATGTACCACCACAACATCTTCTCATTGATCCTTCATGTTCTGATCCTCATCACTGTTAGCATGAAATCGGTGTCTTTGCCTCTCCAGAGCCTGTCAATATGAACTTAACTTGTGAATTATTTTGTATAGGGCCCTGAGAGAGACTAATCAAACATTTGCATGTTCTGTATTCTACATATCTGTCTTTAAACTAGCTTTGAAGCACCATCTGATAGATTATACAATGGTGATTTCCAGAACTTGAGTCCATTTGAAATCATACAAAATTTTACAAATCATACAAAATCTGCAGTGAATTCTAAGGTGCAATCTGCAATTTTCTCTCCAGATTTGAATTAAATTTTATTTCTTGAAATACAAAAGCTGTATTTAAAGAAGTGTGTCAAGTTTGATGCTATTAGAAATATCTTGCTTCCAGCTGGACACAGTAGCATACTCATTTAATCCCAGCACTCAGGAGGCAGATGCAGAGGCAGGTGGATCTCTAAGATTGAGGCCAGCCTGGTGTACATAGCAAGTTCCAAGTCAGCTTTAGAGCTGTAGGGAGACCCTGTCTCGAAAGAAAGAAATATCTTCTGTTTGACCTTCAGTGGAAAATATGTATTTCCTAGAAAGAGCATTATGTTCCAATATAGATGAGAATACTTCTGTGTGATAGTTTTATCTGTTACGGTACAATCCACATCAAAGATACAGTTGTTGTTTTTTAATTGTTTACAGTACTAGAGAGATGGCTCAGCAGCTAAGAGCATTTACCGCTCTTGCAGCGGATCTGGGTTTGGGTAGCACCTATGTGTCAGTTCACCACTAACTGTAACTCCAGTTCCAAAGGATCAGATGTCTTCTGGGCTCTTGTACACACAAAGCACCCATAAACTCTCAAAAGCACATAAACATACATACTTACATAAATACATAAAAATAAATTTTTAAGGGTCATGCCTTTTTCTTTCTTTTTTTAACTTTTTGAGACAGGGTCTCCTTGTAGCCCCAGCTGTCATGGAACTCACTATGTAGACCAGGCTGGCCTCGAACTCACAAAGATCGCCTGCCTCTGCCTCCCAAGTGCTGGATTAAAGGCGTGCACCACCACGCCCGGCCATACCTCTTTTTTAAAAAAATTACTAACATTATTTGTTTATTATGTGCATAGTAGCACACATGTAGGGATCCAAGAACCTTCCATCCTGTGGGCTCCAGGGATTAAACTCAGGTTTGTCAGACTTGGCTGCAAGCACGTTTACTCACTGAGCCATCTCATCAGCTCTGATGACAGGTTTGTTTTTTGTTGTCTGGGGTTTTTCTTGTTATTTCGCCAAAGTTTTGTTATTATATAAGAAGCAAAGTTAGGTAGCAAGAATAAATGCGTCCCGAAGCAATAATGCACTAATAACATTGATGAGTTTTTCCCACGTATTCTCCTTTAGTTCATGCAGGATGCATCAGATGTGATGCAGCTATTATTGAAGACCCAGACAGACTTCAATGATATGGAAGATGACGATCCTCAGGTAAGCAGCCTTACTGCATTTGCCTTTATCCATTTTGGAGTTGTATACAGCCCAAGATTAAATGTTCTTAATTTAGAAATGAGTAGCAGTTTTCTAGAAATCCTCTTAACCTCTGGTTTCAAAGGCATTTTTCACTGGGCTTCTTCTCTAAACTGCTTCTGCTTTCTCTGTGTCTGGAGTTTCATTGCGTTTGAGGGCTTTGTCCTAGGCTCTTCTTGCTTTCCTGGAGCAGTGTCACATACGGTCCTGGCTGCAGATTTCCTCTGTGTACTTGTGGCTTACAGACCTTTCTCAAGGTTCATTCATCAACCACTTCTGAAGAAGCACTGAAACCTAACAATCTCAAGGCCCTGCAGTACATGTAGTAAGCTCTTCCTCCCCAACTTCCTCTCACCCCCTAGGTCCCCGATAGGTTTCATTAACTTAGAAGGAATATCACAACACATGCCTGGTTGATTCCTGCTGTTCTTCTCTGTAAGATTTTTTTTTTTCTGCAATAAGAGGTTGATCAGTGCAGTGAACGGATCAAGCTCCTATTCCATCCCCTAGCTCCAATATCTGTTCACTATGTTGTCCTCGGATAAAGGATGTGTCAAATTGAACTGACAAGAACAGATCCTACACATGATCTTAGCCAAAAGGCTGAGAAGTAATCAATCCTTTGTAAGACTTTTGATTTATTCATTCTTGGTGGTATTTACGATACCATAGTAGGCACATCACAGATATTTATCATAGTCTTAATGTGTGACAAGGCAGTAAATAATTACCGAATTAAATTTCAACCTTATTGCAAGCATACTGTATTTATTTTTTAAAATATTTACATTATTTTATGTGTATGAGTGTATTGCCTGCGTGTATTTAAGTGCACCTGTGTCGTACAATGCCCTTGGAGGTCAGAAGAGAGCATCGAATTCCTCTGGAACTGGAGTTAGAGATAGTTGTTAGCTGCCATGTGGGTGCTGAGAACAGAACCTATATCCTCTATGAGAACAGCCAGTGCTCTTAACTATGGGGCCATGTCTCCAGCCCCTGTGTTTAGTTCTTATACCTTATATAGGAAGGTGCCATTATGCAAAGGCAGCAGGTTTTTTAATTTCCTGTCTTTGTAACATGGTAGTATGGAGATAGCCATTTATCTTTGTGTAGACAGTTAAGTCTGATATACTTTGCAAACAGTTAAGAGTAGGGAAGTTAAGGGGACTATTAAGCTGTGAGGTAGAAAGGACTACAGCTGTTCACCATTGTTTCACATTGGCAAATGCAGCGTGCTTGACACACAGTGGAAAATAGCCATGAAATATTTGTTGAATGAATGTGCTTTCTTTAAAATGAAAACGAAAATTTTGAGATTCCATTTCACCCCAGTCAGAATAGCTATCATCAAGAAAACAAATACTAGAATTCTATTAATTTAGAAGTTGTGGTGTAACCACTATGGAAATCAGTGTGGAGGTTTCTCAAAAGATTAAAAATAAAACTGTCATATGTATGACCTGGCTGTATTACTCCTGGGCATGTACCCAAAGAGCTCTCTATCCTACCACTGGTAATTTATATACCCATGTTTATCACAGCTCAGTTCACAATAGCAAGGAACTAAAACCAGCCTAAATATCTGTCAACAGATGAGTAGTTAATGAAATGGTGCATGTACAAAACAGAATTTTACTCAGCTGTGAGGAAAAAAATGAAATTTGGGAATGGGTGAATCTGGAAATTACCATATTAAATGAAGTAACCCAAACTCAGAAAGACAAATGCCAACAGTTTTTCTTTCGTGTGGATTTTCTATATGTGTGTATCTGTATAGGTATGAGTATGGAGATAGGTTTTGACACTAGAAAGGGGACCATGAAAGGGAGAAAGGGCGGAAGGAGAAGGGAAATAGAGTACATGTGACATGAAAAGTGGAAAAGGGACTACTCGGTAGAGTAGAGGGAGGATCAACCAAAATAGTGTATGAAAATACCACAATGGAATCTCTTTATATGCCAATTTAAAAACTTACAGTGAGACACTAGAGAAAGGGCTCAGCAGTTAAGAGCACTGGCTGTTCTTGCAGAGGACCTAGGGTTTGGTTTCCAGCACCCACACATGATGGCTAACAACCATCCATAACTCCAGTTCCAGGGGATCTGATGTCTTCTTCTGATCTCTGCAGACATTGCTAGGCACAGGTACAATTACATACGTGCAGACAATACACACACACACAATAAAAATAATAAATAATTTGTTTTTAATTAGTGGGGAAGTAGAAGATGGGGGATCATTTTTCTTGGATTTTAATAGTGTTTAGTGAATGGTACGCCAGGCAGGTTACAAAATCATAGATTTCTTCCTCCAAAAAATAAGTGCCTAAAAGTTGGCCTTTGTTTTTTAATTAAGTGGTACAGATGGCTAAGAGAGAAAATTGTAATACTTCATGAGGGAAAAAAGTAAGGCAGCCTCACCTGCTATCTCTGTCCCAGTGTAGAATACACTGGGACTTGAGTATTGATTAAGAACACTTTGTGACATGAGGAAATGTGTGACCATATCTCTGAACCATTGTTTCTTCAGTTTAGAAAAAGGGCCTTACTATATCTTTCTTACTCATTGCCTTAAAGCCTGTTTTACATTTTTTTTCTCAGATCTCTTACATGATCTCAGCATGGGCCAGAATGTGCAAAATTCTTGGAAAAGAATTTCAGCAATACCTTCCAGTGGTTATGGGGCCATTAATGAAGACTGCTTCAATCAAACCAGAAGTAGCCCTTTTGGATAGTAAGTGACTGCCAGAACACATCAGTGGCAGCTTTACTGTCTGCTGTTTTCTTCACATTTGTTTTCTTTCCTATAGCCCAAGACATGGAGAATATGAGTGATGATGACGGTTGGGAATTTGTGAACCTTGGAGATCAGCAAAGTTTTGGTATTAAAACTGCAGGGCTGGAAGAGAAGTCAACTGCTTGCCAGATGCTGGTATGAGATTATAATTTTTACTCCATTTTGTATCCTCATGATAACTTAATATTTTATAAGACTGCATTTAAAAAGTAACTGCTACACAGATTTTTTTTGGAAAAGCTAGAACTATAGTCCTTTAAAGAAGTGAGTCACCTTTTGACCCAATCTTTGTACTTTTTACTTAATAAAACTTTGCAATATCTCAGGTGTTAATTGCAAAAATAGTGAGCAGCCTGTTTAAAGATGTATATGTGTGGGTGCAGCACTAACATGCTTACCACAGTACACATATGGAGATCAGAAGACAACTTTTGGGAGTTGGTTCTCTCCTACTGTGGGATTAGGGATCAGAGTCATGTCATCAGGCCTGCAAAGCAAGCGTTTTTATCTTGAGCTGTTTCACCAGCCCATGTTATATATAATTTACAGAAGGTTTGGAGTATAAGTTTTGTGAGTGAAGGCCTTTTGTCTGTTTATGCTGACTCTATAGTGGGTGGCAAGAATATCTTTTGAATAAAAGGACAGAAATGTGCTTATGGTATTAAAAGTAAAGGTAAAGTTAAAGTAAAGTGTGTGATTTTAGTTGTGTAAAAAGTATGCATGGTTAGCCAGGTGTGGTGGCACACACCTTTAATCCCAGCACTTGGGAGGCAGAGGCAGGCAGGTCTCTGAGTTCCAGGCCAGCTGGGGCTACAGGGAGACCCTGCATCAAAAAGACCAAAAAAAAAAAAAAAGTAGACATAGTCAGAGATTCAAAATATTAGTGGTCATTATATATTTGTGTATAATCATAGTCTCCTTTAAGAAAGGCAGTAGGGGTGAGCTCAGTAGTAGAGCACTTCCCCTGGGATTCACAAAGCCCAGATTCAATCCTTGCACTGATTGGGGGAAAAAAGCCGTAACATGGATCTTGTCTTTTGTTTCAGGTTTGCTATGCTAAGGAATTAAAGGAAGGCTTTGTGGAATACACCGAACAGGTTGTCAAACTGATGGTGCCTCTACTGAAGTTTTATTTCCACGATGATATCCTTCAACACTTTGGTAGAATATGTCTAGATTTAGTAAAACTGTAGCTTCTTCCATTGGGTTTTGTGTTGGTCCAAGGTATTGCACCACTGTTACTGTTTGTACTGAATTGGAAGAAAAAGTCTGTTCTGGTCAGCTTTCTATCGCCCTAAGAATTATAAGCACTGATCATTTGTGAGCAAATGTTCACAATGTTTAGAGGCCCACTAATAGCTCTGTTTGTTAAAAAATTTTCATTTTATATGTGTGAATGCATTGCCTGCATATAAGTGTACCCATGTTGTGCAATGTCTGCAGAGGTCAGAAGAGGGCATCAGATCCCCTGGGACAAGAATTACAGATAGTTGTTAGCCGCCATGTGGGTGCTGGGGACTGAACCAGGGTCCTCTGCAAGAGCAGCCAGTGCTCTTAACCACTGAGCCATCTCTCCAGTGGTTTAGTTTCTGTGAGAGAGTTCTACATTGCAGATGTGGATAGCACCTCTGGGAGAAATATCATGGTAACTATCCACATTAATGTTTCCAGCCTCAAGTTTGTGACTGGCATAATTAATATGTAGAGATATGCATACAGTTTCATAGGTGGATAAATGAGGACAACCTGAAAGCCTCCTCACGGTTACTCTCTTGCCCCTTGGTTGTGACTCCACATACAGTATCCTATTAGTGTTCTTTACACTCCCCACAATGCCTGAGGAAAAAGTAAAATTACTTGTAAGAGGAATTCATCAAGGCCATTTATTTTATAAATGGTATTAGATAGCGAAAGGCAATTTAGTCTTCTTTGGAAACCAGCAAATCCTGTGTAATAGTCCTTACTTTTCTTAGGAAAGTTGTCGCTTCCATTGCACTTACTACAAACCAGAGCAATAAGGGGCCCTCTGTCACTGGGCTCATTCTGCTGTGCTGTAGGGGACAAGTCATGAAGATTGCTTTTCTTTTTTTTTTTTTTTTTCTCTCTCTTTTTGAGACATGGTCTCCTTGTAGCCCCAGCTGTCCTGGAACTCACTATGGTAGACCAGGCTGGCCTCGAACTCAGAAAGATCCACCTGCCTCTGCCTCCCAAGTGCTGGGATTAAAGATGTGTGCCACCATGCCTGGCGAAGACTGCTGTTTTTACACTCACTTTATATTTAACCCAGCTCTTGTCTAGGTGAACAGAACTGGCCTCAGCTCTCCAGTGGGATGGGATGCTTAGTGATTGCATTTCCTTAACAATGACACGTGTTCGAGTGGCGGCGGCAGAGTCCATGCCTCTTCTCCTGGAGTGTGCACGAGTCCGGGGTCCCGAGTACCTTACACAGATGTGGCACTTCATGTGTGACGCTCTCATCAAGGCCATTGGCACAGAACCAGATTCAGATGTCCTCTCAGAAATAATGCATTCTTTTGCAAAGGTGAATATTTTCCCCTCGATAGCTCCCTAAAAAGGAAGGAAAAAAGCCTTGTTCAGAATAGCCTTTCTCCTCCCCTGGTACATCACCAGCACACAGCTCTGTACCTTGCTCAGACTTGATTTCAGGGTCGTGTGTGTCCTCCTCACACTCTTCAGTTCAGAATTTCTTGTTTCCAAAAAAACTTGCTTCTGTGCCTTGCCTACAGTGTTCCCTCCACCTTCAAGCTTTTCCAGAGCACTTTACCCTTTTCTCTGGTGTTCTTTATATGCTTCCATCTTCGAGTCTTTAACCTATTGTGGAAGATAGGTTCAAAATAAAAGTATTGTTTCTGACTAAAAATGTGTGTGTGTTGTGTGTGTGTATTTGTCTACCCATTTGTTAGTCTTCCAGAATGTTGAATTGTGATCATTCTCTCAGGCTCCTGTATATATACGATTATTAATGGAGTTTAACTCTTGACACTTAAAAACCCTTAAATCTTCCGTGTTTTCTTTACACACAGTGCATTGAGGTCATGGGAGATGGATGCCTTAATAATGAGCACTTTGAAGAGCTGGGGGGTATACTGAAAGCAAAACTTGAAGAGCATTTTAAAAATCAAGAATTGCGGCAAGGTAAGTCTTCGGTGCTTTTTATTTCTGAACAGAATCTTTGACCTTTTTGGTGATCAATCAAAAACATTTATTTGGGTGTGTTTTAGTTAAAAGACAAGATGAAGACTATGATGAGCAGGTTGAGGAATCGCTACAAGATGAGGTAATTGCTCCCTTTAGAGCTTCCTTTACGTGACCATTGGCCTCAGATATTTCTAAATGCTTCAGTTTCCAATCTTCCTTGTTCTGATATAATTATCAGTTATCTTGGGCAAAAGAATCTGGCACTTATTATATATAGCGTAAGCCATTTAATTAACTGGGGGTTGTGTGTGCATTTTTTTTGCAATCCCCACACATACCATAAGTTGCCTGATGTTGTTCATAACGACCATTTGTCTTTAATGACTATTTGACCGTTTTAAATATGAATAACCTCCAACTCCCTTGTTAACTCATCTCGTCCAGATATGGTGCCATCACACCCTTAGACCATGGGTAGAGCCAGTATCTGACATGTGTCCTCTCTGGTGGGCCATGCCCACATGTGCAGCTACCTCCAGTGCTGTGGGCCTGCATTGCCGCTAGACTCCAGACTCCCCTCCATACCACTCCAAAATAGGAAAGCACTGTGCTGAAAACAAATCACCACAAATGTTGCATTGCCACACTTCTTTTTCCATTGGTGAGATTAGGGTTGCCTCAGTCTCCAGTTCTTGGTGGGTCTTAAGACAGAAAAGAACATTTTCATTTCCTGTATTTTGGGGAGATTTTATAAACATCACTACTAAGAGAGAATGCTTTTTAAATCCATGTGTGTTTTGTTTCTTTTTTAGGATGATAATGATGTTTATATTCTGACTAAAGTGTCAGATATTTTACACTCAATATTCAGTAGCTACAAGGAAAAGGTGTTACCATGGTTTGAACAGCTGCTTCCACTAATTGTCAACCTGATTGTAAGTGTTAGCCATCTAAAAGTTATTTTGAATAGTTAACCTGGAATTCTCTTATTACAACATAGAAAATCTTGCACTTGAAAGTTAGAATGGACCTCAGAAATAATTTTCACTGTGTGTTTTTAATTATCGAGCATAGGCTTTTGCCCTGTATGTTTTCTGTTTCAGCTTATCTGTGCCCTATTAAATTAATAAATAGAATCAGAATGACCCCCCGCCCCAAGCAAATCCATTTATGATCCTTACTATGGGCAGTCTTAATCATTATGGACAATGAACTCAGCTATTTGAATTTTAAATATTTCATAGGCATTACATTTTAGTTTAAAATTCACAACATAAACAAAAGTAGATTTCTTCAACCTCTGCCCCCACACATACATAGTCTCCTGTAAATTGACAGGTTAGATGTTTTGGGAGGTATGCTGTTGCTTGTTTTATTTACTGTAGCCCTTACCACCAAGCCCAGTTGGAGGGGTGTTGAAAAAGATGGTAGATGCATACAACATGTAGAAGCAGTGCTCTGAAATTGTCATTTCCCGGCTACTTGTATTTGTGTTTTATAACATAGCATTATTACTGTCTTCATTTGGAGAGAGTGTTGGTTACAGTAGGGGACAATCACTATGTTGTACAGGCTAGCCTCCAGCTCCTTGGCTCAAGTGATCCCTCTGCCCTAGCCTCCTGGGTAGCAGGGATTACAGACACATACCTGGCTACCTTTGTCCCCCTACCCATTTTTGTTCTAATTTTAAAGTTTTTAAAGTTAGCATGCAAAGTATAATGAGTTTTCATTGCAGCTTTTTGTGTTTATTGAGATGGGGTCTCCCTTAGCCCCAACTTGGCCTGGAACTCGCTATGGAAGTCAGGCTGGCCTTGATCTCAAAGAGTTCCATCTGCCTTCAGAGTGCTGGGATTAAAGGCATGCACCACCATGCCCAGTTCATGGTAGCTTTTTTGATGCATGTTTTTGTCCTTTTCACAAGTAAATTTATGTACATTGCTGCCGTATTGGGTCTTCCTGGTATGTAGTAGTGCCAGATTTGGGGCCTCTGTAACAAATCACACAAGTCCTTTAATGTAAATTTCATTAAATGTATTTGTTCAAGTGGTGTTACTTATGAGAAGTGGTTATTATGCTTGTACCAGTATTCAGTACTTAAAAGGGAATCTCTTTTGTAGTGTCCACATAGACCGTGGCCAGACAGACAATGGGGATTGTGCATCTTTGATGATGTCATAGAACACTGTAGTCCAGCTTCATTTAAGTATGCAGAATATTTCTTAAGGCCAATGCTCCAGTATGTGTGTGACAACAGCCCAGAAGTCAGGCAAGTTTTTCTTCTTTTTAAGGACGTGTGTTGTGTGTGTGTGTGCGCGCGCGCGCGCGTGTGCGTGTGCGTGCGTGCACGTGCCTACTGTAATCTCTCGGCTGGACCCTTGCACAGTTTTTAAATTTTTTTTTCTTCTTTTTAAGGACGTGTGTTGTGTGTGTGTGTGCGCGCGCGCGCGTGTGCGTGCGTGCACGTGCCTACAGAGACCAGAAGCGGATGTCAGATCCCCTGGTACTGAAGTTACAGGTGGTTGTGAGAGAGTAACAAGTGCTCTTAAGTTGAGCCATTTCTCCAGCTCCCGTATTTTTTTTAACTTCGTTGCTTTTTTATTCCCCACACCATCTATAGCATTAAAATTGTGTCATGCCTACTCTCAATGAAATCTGAGTGGAATCTATATTGCCCCAGACTTATCCTGGGACTTAAAGAACTTACAGAAGTGGGAAACAGAAGCTTGCAGCTTAACGCCTTCAGGTGGTATGCAATGTAAATGTGAAGGCTGCTGCTCTGTGGGTCTTCCCTTCATAGTATAAGTGCTCCTGTCCCCATGCTTAGTGTTCCTATTATTACAGTTTGTGGCACTGAAGCTAAGAATGTAAACTTTCCTTACACTTAGCAACCAATAACAACCAAAGGTAAACATACATATGTTTACTTGCATCAAAATATAAGGTTTGGCTGACCTTTTTTTTTAAATGTTTATTTTAGAAGCACTCCCGCTGCTTGTAAGAGTTATTCAGTCTGGAGACTCAAAGACCAAAGAAAACGTCAATGCTACTGAGAACTGCATCTCAGCAGTAGGTAAAATTATGAAGTTCAAGCCTGACTGTGTAAATGTTGAAGAGGTCTTACCACACTGGTTGTCTTGGCTTCCACTACATGAAGATAAAGAAGAAGCTGTTCAGACCTTCAATTATTTGTGTGACCTGATTGAAAGGTAAGGAAGCACAGGCTGGCCTTATTTCCCTCCTCTTCATGGAAAGTGTGAAGTTAAACCACCTCTGGCCAGCCCCCTGTTGTGTAGATTTAAGAGTGTTGTCTGTAAGTCATGTTACGAGGCCGTATCACAGTTCAGCACCTCTATAGTAAGATCTAACTTCAAGTTGTTTTTTGTGGGATTAAATTCAGCAGATCACTTTAGAAAATGATGTTCATAGGAAGCCATCAAGTGTTCTATTGCCCACCACATTTGCTATAGAATAATCTATAGAATAGATTGAATTATATCGTTGGACTTACAAACCTGGTGTTTTTCTCTGGATTCAAGCATCGGTGGTAGCCAGGTATGGTAATCCTAGCACTGGGTGGGGAAGGAGGTGAGGAAGGAAGATCGCTGCAAATTCACGGCCAGTCTGGGCTACATAGAAATATCCTTTCTCAAAAAAAAAAAGGAAAGAAACAAAAAAAAAAAACAAGAGGAAAAGGAATCCATGGGCTAAGGTCATACACCAGACAGACATTGTGACAGCCCTGCACCGTCCTGTTAATCAGTTTTGTGTCCACGGGTATCTCTAAGAGCTGCAACAACATAGTGGCTTTACCCAATCAAAGTGATTCTTTGGCGTCTTTTTCTGAAGCCACATCCCCTCTTAGTTTGATCTTGGCTCTGTCAACTGTTCGTTACTATTTTTAGTTTATTCATGAATCCAGTAAAATTCCTGGAGTTTGTAGCAGTAGACCAATAGACATACTGCTTCATGCCTATTAGAATTTAGATTCATGTAACCTGTGGGGGAGGAGGGGCCCACTGAGGTTCCTAGTGAGAAATGTGATATCTGCCTCAAGCTACACTGTCCTTGCCTGCTCCTGCGTGCGTGCGTGTGGTGTGTGTGTGTGTGTGTGTCCACTGAGGTTCTTGGTGAGAAATGTGATATCCGCCTCAAGCTACACTGTCCTTGCCTGCTCCTGCATCTGAAATACCAGTTCTCCAGTGGGTTACTGGATTTCTCCTTGGAAGTGACTGCTGTCAGTGACAAAGACTGGAATTCAACTCAAATTCACTATATTTCTTTCCATTTAACCTGCCTGGAATTTATTTCCCCGTTTACTCTTGAAATGCACAAATGATTCTATTGAAACTGTTTAATCTGTGATAAACTTTATTCTTAATGATGTCTTAGGGCTTGTTTGTTTCTTTGGATTTTTAAAAATGTTTTATTTATTGTTATTTTATGTATATGAGTCTATTGCCTTACATGTCATGTAATGCCTGTGGAGGTCAGAAGAGGGTGGTGGATTCCCCTGGAACTTGAGTTAAGGATGGTTGTTAGCCACCACATGAGTTCTGGGAATCAAACCTAGGTCCTCTGCAAGAGCAGCTGAGCCATCTCTCCAGCCCCTATTCTTGTTCTCTTTTCTTTTGTAGCACTAGTGACCAAACTCAGTGGCCTCACACATGCCAGGCTACCTGCACTATAACCAAGTTTCATCTCTAGCCCTCTATTTTTTCATCTTGAGATGGGGGCCTCTGTTGTTTGGCCCTAAGAAAAATCCTGAGAGATGAGCCAGATTGTGTGGTTGGTTGGCTGGTTGGTTAGTTGGTTTTTCCTGAGTTATATAGGAAGAAACTGCAGGACTGTAAGTGAAACTAGCTGACTTTCTTCCTACTGCATTTAAAAAGCACTTGCATCTACTCAACACATAATGGTATGTACAGAACAAAGTCAAGTGTCAGTGATCTCTTACAAAATTCACTTATCTTTATAAGTGTTTTTGCTTTTCTCAGTAATCACCCAATTGTTCTTGGCCCAAACAATACCAATCTGCCTAAAATATTCATTATAATTGCGGAAGGAGAAATGCATGAGGCCATTAAACATGAAGACCCATGTGCCAAGCGCCTGGCTAACGTAGTTCGCCAAGTACAGGTAAGCTGGTTTGGTTGAACTGGTAAAGGGGAAGTGAAACCTTTCTATATCTCATCATGCCTCAAATGGGTTACTGCCCATATGTTCTCACTGTTCATTAGAAGTAAAATCTTCAACTTAAACTTGAGACATTTTAAGCCCTCCAGTTGGTACTTAGCATATGCTTGTTATAATTTTTCTGCATATCTTGAAGGGGAAAAAGATGCAATTTAGTTAGTTGTCAAAAAATTGTAAATGATTTTTACCTTCTGAATTGTCTGCTGCTGAGGTAGCTTTATCAATTTAAAATCAAAGAAAATGTCCTTTTAAATGAAATTAACTTTGAAGAGATAAACAGATTTCTTTCTTTTACACTAATCTTCAAATTTAGCTAACTAGAGAGAGGGTTGTTTGGGCATTATTTCGATCTGTGCCGGCTGGTTACTAAAATCCTTCCTAGTGATCACTTCACTGGGTCTAAATATGTGTTCTTATTTTTTTTTCTTTCTCTCTCTCTAGACTTCTGGAGGATTGTGGACTGAATGCATAGCACAACTCAGTCCTGAGCAGCAGGCAGCCATACAGGAACTCCTTAACTCTGCCTGAAGGGCCTTAATACCACCTGCCAGAAAACTAACTCCAAATAAACGTTTGCCCTTTTGTTTAGGTTTCTTTGTTTTGTTTTTGAGCAAGAGAGAGCAGTAGTGTTGTGTGTAGGCCGTTCTTGTGGAGAGCTGCAAGGGAAGGCAGCCATGTGCAGAGTGGATTGCCTGGCATTTCTAGCCAACCCTGGAGGAAGTTCCCGTAAGCCCCACGGTAGCACGCAGAGTATTTTTCTATTGGTGTGTCACGCCCATGTGAAGGGTAACGGAAACAAAATTAATTTTTCTCAGTAGACCTAAGGAAATTTAAGGAAAGCAGCTTTAAGGTCAGTTAATCCACATAGATGTGTGTTAAGACAAACTGCTATACAACCTAGTGTTCATTCTATAAATTGGAGTGTGAGTCCTTGTGTGGAATAGAAAGCTTTTACCCAGCCAGCCAGTTGAAAACAACTGATGACAAGCAAGAAGTATGAAGCTGTCACTTGATGTCACTTTCGATTCTTTTTCCCAGAAGGCTTACACAGTGACTCAGCTTGGAGGCTTTCCGCTTCTGGCCCTTGAATGTGAAGTATCGTTGGCATGTCTGACAATAGTCTCTCATTCACTCCTCAATAAACAACATTGAAATACAAAAGAGGCTTGTGTAAAACTTCAGTACTGTCTGGCTTTGATTCCTTTAATGTTTTTAATAAGAATGACATGATATTTTTTTAAAGCTCTAGCTCTGAACGTGTGTCCTCCCCCCATTTTCCTTCTGCAGTTCAACCTTTCAAGTGCATCTCGTTTTTCCTGTCTTCACCGTAATTGAAGCTAAGTTAATGATATGCCTGTTTTGTTCACAGTTGGTTTTCTCAAGGTTTGCAAATTCAACCACCTTTTTTAAAGCTAGGATTGTTCTGGCTAGATCACAAAGATCAGCTTAATATTTTCACTGCAAATTTTAATTGCTTTAGAGATACAACATTGAAATTTTTAATTTTACAATAAGTATTATGGCTAAAACTTACTGAAAATCTTGGTAAAATGTGTGATTTTTTTTTTTTCCTTTATGTATTAACCTCAAAGCAGTAACTGACTGGCTGTTGTTTCTTTCTTTAATTTTTCTAAGAGATTTTAATAGGTTTCTGTTAAATTTCAGTGTTAACAGTTTTATAGTTTGTACTAAACCGTGAGTTAAATGAGTTTTATGCATAGATCAGAATTTGAAATTAAAGGGTTTTGTCCTTTGATTTGCATTACTTAAAATTAGAAATGAAATAAAGAATAGAATGGATTCTCTTTCACGGGCTCCCTGGTTAGCCTCTGCCCTTGGAATCTCCTTGGGGTTTCAGCACTGCCTGGCTGGTCCAAATGCTTCAGTGTCTGACAGGAACCATGCTGGGTGACTTCAGAGCAGCCTCTACTTTCAGCCTGTGCCTTTGGGACTCTGGAAAAGGGACAGGGTAATATTTGAAGCTGCTTTATACTCTACTCCAATGGGAGGAAAGAACAAGGACAGAGTAAGAATGTGTTAAGGCAATCACTTTGTGTCCACTCCTCTAGGAGAGAGTCTGAAGTGAATTCGTGTGCTGATGTCCAATACCTGGAGCAGTGTAAGTTTTTAAAATTACTGCCACACTTGCAGAAAAGGACCTAGCGCATGCACTGTGCTAGGCACCTGTGAGAATGAGTACCTCCCAGTCGAGCACTAGTGATAGTCCTACAGCAAGGGTTGGAGAGCCCTGAGAAGTACTCGGATTAGTGCATGTGGATCAAGTGCAGACCAACTACATCTTTTTTGACAGAAAAGCAAAAGGAAGAATTGGAATTGAATCAAGTTAGTAAGGAAGGTTGGCGCTCAAGGCTGCTGATGTCATGTGATCCTGAAGCCCAGGTCCAGGACTAACTATAAGCTGTTCCAGGAACCAACAGTTCTTTTAAGTTGTCTGGAGAAGTACTTGGAATACCTCGTTCTGTCTATGCAAGATGAAAATTCATGGGCTTTTTCCTTTATACCACGTTTAGTGGCCTTGCATGTCAGTAAGTAATGATACACCGTTTATGAATGCAGACTTCCTGGTGGGAGAAGACTGACTCCACGTTTTTTGGAAATTTTGTAACAGAATACACAGTGTTAGAAACATAGCATAACTCAATTTTGAGTATTTTTTTAATGCTGTAAATTTGAAGTAAACTGTCTTAATGGTAATTGGATACTCTGTAATGAGAGACACCTTTATCATAACTCAAGTTGTAGCTTGACTTCAGTAAGTATCCATAAGTAAATAAACATTCTTGATGCAACTGGTGTCATAATAAATGAGGGGTGTACATATTTGTGGCCTGGTAAACACTTTGTAGTCATGAAGGGATATCCATTTGAAGCTACCAGTAAGGCAGTATGAAGGTTTAAGGAGTTGGCTAAATGTCTCAATTAGCCCGGCCCCATTCTACCTAGAAGTATTGTTGCATCAACAATTTGGTCTCTCCTCATCTTTCATATGATTCATTTGCTCTCTCTCCTTTAGATACAAATGCATAGTAGCCAAAACCTAACCCTATTTCTTTTTTTATGTGTATGAGTGTATTGCATACGTTTCTAAGTGCATCCACGTCATGCAATACCTGTGGAAGTCAGAAGAGGGCATTGGATTCCCCTGGAACTAGAGTTATGGATGGTTGTTAGCTGCCGTGTGGGTGCTGGGAATGGAACTTGAGTCCTCTGCAAGATCAGCTAGTGCTTTTAACCACTGAGCCATCTCTTGAGCTCCTGTGTTTCATTTTCTTAAGCAGAGTCCCCCACCCCCTTTTTTTTAACTTTTTAAATTTTATTTTATGTGTATGCACATATTGCCTGCACGTAGGTAAGTGCACCCGGGTCGTGCAATGCCCACGGAGGTCTGAAGAGGCTGTCAGATCCCCTGGGACCGGAGTTACAGACAGTTGTTAGCTCCCATGTGGGTGCTGGCATTCGAACCCAGGTCTTCTGCAAGAATAATCAGTGTTCTTAACCACTGAGCCATCTCTTCAGCCCCAGCAGAGTCCCCTTCTAATCAAGTTTACGAAGTAGGTTGACAGCAGAGAACACAGCAGATAGTATGTAAGGTGGGTAGTCCCAACCCCCTCTCACCTTCTGCCCCTCCCTACCTAGAAATCAGATGGAGTAGGTGGTCTGTTTGTAGTTCTCAGATATACACTGTCACCACATTTCATGCCTGAATTTCCTCAAATTGTATGTTTTCTTGAATTGATCTCAACTGACTATATAATTTGTGCATGCACCACAATGAACAGCTTGCAGGAGTTGGTTCTTTCCTTTCACCTGTGGGTCCCAGGAATCTAAATCAGGTCATTAGGCTTGGCAGCAAGCACCTTTACCCACTGAGCCATCTTGCCAGCTGCTTTTAAAAAAAAAATCTGGGCCTGGAGAGATGGCTCAGCAGTTAAGACCACTAGCTGCTCTTGCAAAGGACCTGAGTTTGATTCCCAGCACCCATGTGGCAGCTAACAACCATTTGTAACTGGGCTGCATGAAATCCTGCCTCAAAAATGAAAATCCAGTCAAGTCTGGTGATACAGGTCTGTAGGTCCACAGTGTGAGGGGCTGAGGCAAGAGGATCCCAAGATTAAGACCTTCCTACACTGCAGAGTGAGTTCAAGATCAGCCTGGGCAACTTGAGACCCATAGTCTAAAATGAGGGCTGGGGTTAGAGCTTAGTAAGTGCTTACCTAACAAGTGTGTGGCCCTAGTAGGTTCAATCGAGGAAAGGCAAAAGTACAAGTATTAAGCACAATTGAGATCCCTACTGCATTTGCTAAATCTACATATTACTAGATAAAAAAAAAAGATGGTCCTAGGGTTGACAGCTTAGTGGCAGAGTGCCTAGGAAGCACAAACAAGGCCCTGGGTTCATTTCCCCCAGCACCAGGAACAAGGATGAAAAAGTTTAAGGAAAATGTGGTCCATAGTATTGGTTGGTTCTGGTAGAAAGATAGTCACAGTGAATAAGGCAAAAGCCAGAAGCTTATATTATAGCTGTTAGAAGACAACAAAACACAAAAGTGGAGGTGACACTAAGGGGAGATAGTTGCTGTGTATTAAGAAGCAGTGGCTATCCTGGACAACGGTCCGTCGTGAAGAATTGAGCATGCACCTGGAATACCACAGCTGCCTTCTAACCTCAAAAGACAGGCGTCTGGTGAAGAATATTAATGTCTGTCCATTTAATCCTCAGGAAGCTGGGTGAAAAGCCTATGCCAGCTTTCAGGGGTACACTTGCCTTAAAGCCACTGTCCTCAGTGACCTGCCAGGTTCTAGTACAAGGGTAAACTCCAAGAACTAGCAAAAAATTGAAAAGCTGAAGGGATGACAGGTGAGGTCCCCACTTCTACTGATAAAGGAGACCCACACCCAGGGGCTTTCTGCTCTTTCCAAAGAGCGGGGTCAGGGGCTGTTCCCTTCATCCTTGCTTTGTCGGACCAGAAGGGCTGGTTTCTGTTCTGAACCCATTTCCTTTCCAAACTCCATTTCAACCACTGCCTTTTGTGAGTCCAGAGTGCTGGTGATGCTTCTAGGCCTTCCAGAGTTTTTCTCTGATTAATGTGTGGTGAAGAGTGCTGATGTTAATTGAACTCAAGTGCCCGGACAATGCCTGATTGGGCACTGGTAGTGGTGACAGTTACACCAAGACTGGGCACTAGCCCCCATCAAACAGTGCCTGAGCTATGTAACAGAATAGAGAAACCAAAGACTTGGGGAGGGGGTAGCTCAGACGCAGAATGCTTTCTTAGCATGTTGGGAGGCCAGTACAGTGAAGAACTTAGGGAAACCTGAATTCATCTGAAGGTTGCTGGAAATGCCATAATAATTTCCAAAAAGACCTAGCATACTCCCTCAGATCCAGTATCAGGTAAGTAATGCTTCCTTAGTTTTCCTACATGACAAAATATATCCGTACTTAGAGATTCCTCCAGAGCCTTAATGCCTTAATTAGCTCAGCTCTTTGTTATTTGCCAGAAGGGACCATCTGTACCACATTCAAAATTCAAGGCTTAAAATATAGCAAAAAGCCTCTTTCTGGCTTGTTCTCTTGCCACCTCTGTGAAAGAAAAATTTACAGATGAACCAAACAAGCATTTTTTATTTGATTTAATTCATTACCCTCTTGGGATGGAAATTAGCATCCTTGATGAAGTGTATCCATGTCTTGATGGATAGAAGTCAGGCTGTGGACTAGCCCTCATCAAACAGTACTTGGCGAGTACTCTGAGCAGCACCCACCTTCCTTCAGTTAGCCCAGCCTGGATTGTTCTACCCTTTTCCTCTAAAATGTCTCCTCTAAAAACACCTTTGAAATAGTGACTGTTTGAGGTCCCTTTGCAGTACATTGTGATAGCACTCCAACATAACTAAATTGTCTGAAAAACATTTTTAACATCCCATAAGGAAAGAGGTGGGGTGTGTGTGTGTGTAAAATACTAGAGGTTGAACCCAGAACCTTATACATGTTAGGCAAATGCTCTATTATATCCCCAGCTCACTTTTTTTTACGGTTAGTGTGTGTGTGTGTGTGTGTGTGTGTGTGTGTGTGTGTGCATGACACAGCGTGGATGTAACGATCATGTTAACTTGTCAACTCTTCATTCACCAAGTGGGATTGGCGTTTAAATTCAGGTCCTCAAGCTCGGTGCTCCCCCCATCCTGCCTCTAACAAATTCAAAAAGTATTAAGTGTTCAAGGTGATGAAAGTGTGATTTGCCCTAATTTGTTCACTATGCAATACATACCTACATCAAAACATCACTCTACCTCTTAAATCAATACAATTTTATATTGGCTCAAAAATACAAATAATGAAATCTCAGTGAATTGACTTCAAAATTATAATGTAAACAGATACAGTTCTGGGAGTATGACAAAAATCATGTAAATGGTGGGAGGGGGGGGCAAAATTTTAACTAGCCTAGCTATTCAGGATGGAGGCAGAGATTGGAGTTCAAGGCCTGCCTAGGCTTGAAAGTAAGTTCAACCTCAGCCTGGACAATTCAGTGAGATCCTGTTTTAAAGCAGGAAAAGGGCTCAGTGGAGGTTCACTTGTCTTAATGCAGGGAGGGGCCTTGGGTTCAGTTTCTACCATCACAAAAAAATAAAGGAGCCAATTTCTGGCCTCCAATAAGAACATTCTCAGAAATGTGCCCGTTTCCCAGGCTACCCCTTTTTTTATTTGTTTGGTTTTGAAACAGTCTCATAAAGCCTAGACTAGACTGGGTTTAAACTCCAAACTCATTCTGAGTTGAGACTGGCCTTAAATTCCTGATCCTCCTGCCTCCGATTCCAAGTACTGGGATTACAGGTGTGGTAGGCTGTTCCTTACCTCACTTGAATTCTCACAGCAACCCTGCAAATGAGCTGTTTCCCCTTTTCCCAATGAGGAAACATGGAGTTTTATACTATCAGAAAATAGATACTTCTCAGTATCTAGTAAGTTCTTACATCTCAGAAATTCAAATAGACTGATGGCAAACAATAAACATAATGTTGCTTGTAATTTATACTGTGGTTCTTTTTTAAATTGTGTGTTTGTACGTGTGAGTGTATTGCAGAAGCCAGAAGAAGGCATTGAATCCCTTGGAGCTAGAGTTACAGGTGATTGTGTGACAATATAGGTGCTGGGAAACAAACTCAGGCCCTCTGGAAGAACAGCCAGCATTCTTAACCATAGTCATTTCCAGCTCCCCTCCTCCAATGATTGGGAAGCCACTACATGCAGCAAGTATGGAAGGTGATAGTACTGTGTTCTGTTTAATAATGAAGACCAGCAATAGTTTGCAATATGAACAGCTTAGGTGTGGTTTTGATTCTATTTGACTTCTTTGTAATTTTGTCTGGAGAAAAGCATTGAGAACCTTGAGAGGGCAGTAGAGGAGCATCACTGCTCTAAGAGTTTGGGAACGATATTTAGAATTTTCCCATTTTGGAAAATAAAAAATACTAACCTGTGCTAAGGCTATTCTGAAAAACTGATAAGCAGGCCTCATCTTATCAGCCATCAAGTGTGCCAGAACACAGCCACCAGTTGCTGCTGCTAAAGGTCAAAATTAGACCTCCATCCTTCCCTGGTCAAATTTCAAAGTGAGGAGCTAGAAAGAGCTCAGCACCACTTTGGTTCCCAACACACAGGAGAGGCAAGTCACAGCTGCCTGCAAATCCAGGTCTAGGGGATCTGACTTCCTCTTTGGTCTCTTTAGGCACCTACTTTCTCTCTCTCTCTCTCTCTCTCCCTCCCTCCCTCCCTCCCTCTCTCCCCTCCCCCTCTCTCTTTCTCACACACACACACACACACAATTAAAAATAGAATTTTTTAAGTGAGGGGAAAATTGGGGGGGGGGGGTCTTTGAGAACAACAAAGCCTTAGTGAGCTTAGCCCAGAGGGGCTAGTATTCCAGAAAACCAAGGCCAAGCATCACCTCAGGCTTCTTGTCTCACAAGTTCAAAGCATGAAATCCAAGGACCACAGAGAATGAGTTTTAAGAAGTTTATTATAGATGAATAGGTGGATGCTTGAGATAGAGCACAGAGCTCCTGTAGAGCAAAAGTGGGTCCCAGGAAATAGGGTCCCTTTGAACTGTTGATCTGGTGGATTTGGAAGATTTTATGCTGGGGTGAGGCATGGGGAGGGAAATGAGCTGGTCAGTCCAGTTGGTCCAGTCATGTATGAGGTGTTCAGGCTGTCTCCTCATCCTCACATATAGCTTCCAGGCAAGGGTAAAAGATAAGAAGGAACCGTCTGAACTCTCCTGGCATTCCTGGCCCCCAGCAAGGACAGTCTCAGAACTGCTTGCTGCTCTGGATCCCCTGCCTTTCCTGGCCACTTTGTGTCAAAAGAACAGAAGTAAGAAGGTTATCGTATGTGCATAGCCCTAGCACTGTGGAGACCGAAACTGGAGGGTTGCCATGAGTTTGAGACCAGCCTGGTTACAGAACACGAAGAGGGAGTGGGTCTCATGAGTAACTAGAACACCCAGGGCCAAAAAGGCAGCAAGTTAGTCTCAGAGCTTCTCTGGGTTACTTAGCTGTGGGATCAGGCTGTGCTGTTTTAAGTAACTTCATATTCTGTAAAACAGTGATTTTCAGGCTGTGCTTTGCTGCAGTGAGCAGCAACTGGCTCCATTTTGAGTGCAAATGCAAAGGAAGGATGATACTACATCTCCTTTGTACACATAGATACCAGCATCTGTCTGGTCCCACCTATGTGGCACGCACTGATAAATTACTTATTCCTAAAAGCAAAAAATAAAGAAAAATCCTGCAAAGTTATCCAAATAGATTGGGAACATATTGCCAGGAAAACTAGGCCCGAGAACTTACTGAACACACCATACCCATGAAAAATACAGCCCTCTCACCTGGTCCCCAAAGGGAGGGCCATCTAACATACCATACAATGACAACTTGTCATCTAACACCAACAACCCAGTGCATGTGTCAAGAGACCAACAGAGAACTCCTAACTGTTCCCAGGGCTTCAGCTCAGCACAGTTTCCACTGCTTGACATGACCTATTAATTACCGTCCATTTATCTACCTAATGTATGTCTATCCCTCCATTCATCCAGACCTCATTCTATGTATTACCTGTACAGTCCCTTAACTCTGCAACTCAGCTGGGCAGCGGGCTTACATTAGTCATGTGTTTGTATTGTATCTTTGGTCGTCTGTCCATTCTAAATGACAACCTAAAATTGGTAAGGCTTAGGACTGAGCCACGATTCATATAAAATCATTTGGATAATTTTTAAAACTGGATGATTTTGAAAAACATTTCTTCTGCCAGGTATAGTGGTGCACACATTTAATCCCAGCACTCGGGAGGTAAAGGATCTCTATGAGTTTGAGGCCAGCCTGGTTTACATAGTGAGTTCCAGGACAACTCGGGCTACAGGGAGACCCTTTCTCAAAAAGACAAAAATAGAATGTTTTCTTCTCATTTAGTGTCTGATAAATGGCAACTAATTTCACATTCATGAATATGTAGCAAAGAATTTATTGCTGTTTGATTATCTTAATGTTTTGATAATTTTGGGGGGGGTCTTTTTGAGACAGGGTCTCCCTGTAGCCCCAGCTGTCCTGGAACTCACTATGTAGAGCAGGGTGGCCTTGAACTCACAGAGATCTGCCTGCCTCTGCCTCCCGCGTGCTGGGATTAAAGGCGTGCACCACCATGCCCACCTTATAATTTATTTTTTATCTATGTGTATGTGTGTGTATCTGTGTAGCACATATGTGCAGTGCCATGGAGGCCAGAAGAAGGCATTGTATTCCCTGGCACTAGAGTTACAGGCAGTTGTTAGCCATCCAATGTGGGTGCTAGGAACAGAACCCAGGTCTTCTGCAAGAGTAGCAAGCACCCTTAACTGCTAAACCGTCTCTCCACCTCTAGTTTTACTTCTAAGTCCAGCACCTTAGACTGCTTGGCCATGCTACCTGCATCTAGTTTTACTTCTAAGACAATGTGTAGATCCCAAGTTCTATATGTCCCCACCAGAATTTTAGCCTGGAATACTATGATTAAGCAAAGAAGTAAAAGGAATTTGGAGAAACGTGTTTTATAAGCAAAATAATAATAAAACATACTAGAAATTTTAAAGAAATCACCAAAGAGAAATGCATTCCTCTAAAAATAAGTTAAGCTCTCTCTATGTATTGAACATGTCTTGTTTTGTTTTTGAGATAGTCTCACTCTAGCCCAGGCTATCCTGGAACCCACTATGTAGCCCAGGATGGGCTCAAAAACTGTTGTCAGACTCCCAAGTGCTGGGATTACAGATGTGAGTTAGCACACCCAGCTCTGAAAACGAATTGTGTGCCATCTAGTGAAAACTTATTACATTGTTAGAAATCTAACATATGCCTATTGAAAAAAATAATAGCCTTTATGCTAAAAATACACGGTTTTGACATAATACTGGACTTGTTAAAGTCTGTCTTGTCATTCATGTCCATTTTGAATGCGTTTACACAAAGCATATAATAACACTCAATTTATTGCTTCCTGGGTATAGTCAAACCATGTATGTGCTAAAATATATGGTGATTTTCTTTGCAGTCCATAGGACAACCCCTTGGGTAGACAAGGAAATTTCTCTCCAATAAAGTGAACATTTCTGTTTCCTTCATCTAGGAAAGAGGCAGATCCTGGATTGGGAACTGGAGACTGGACAGGCAGGTGTCTGATTGGAAGGTTTGAGACTTTATACTTGTGGTACCAGCTTTCCCTCCCCGCCAGACTGGTTCCTTTTCTCTCTGGGAATTGTGGAACCAATAACAAGACCAAGCACTGATTGAACAATGGAAGAGTAACTTATTCTTGTGCAAGAATATGAGAAGTGGAAGGTTGCGGGGATGGCTCAGTGGATGAAGCACTTGTGCAAATGTGAGGGCCGGCATGTGAATCCCCAGCACCCACATAAAAAGCTGGGCAGGGAGCTCTCCTGCCTGACTCAGCCTCCAGGCTAAGAAATGGAAGCAACCTAAATTTCCCTCAAACTGATGTGTGGATAATGGAAATGTGGTACATTCACTCAGTGGTAAAGAAAGACGAATCCATACACACATACACATACACCAACAGAGAGAGAGAGAGGAGAGAGAGAGAGAGAGAGAGAGAGAGAGAGAGAGAGAGAGGTGGGAGATTGACTTGAAAATCACTTTATGATCCTTAGAGGGTCAAGGGTCATGTATAGAAAATAAAAGAGGTGAGGGGGAAGGATCAGTTACTCGAAGGGGGTGATATTCCTATGTTTTTTGAGACTGGGTGGAGATTTTCAGGTGCCACCTCTTCTATGGTTCTTTCTAGTCATTGTCATGGCAGTTGTCAACTCTTTGGGGGATATGTGTCATTCAGCACACAAATGGGATTATACTATTAGAAGTTTGATATCATCAGAGCAGCAAGTACTCTTAATTGCTGAGCCATCTCTACCTATTTATTTATTTAATCTATGTATTTATTTATTTTGAGAAAAGGTCTCACTATGAGCCCTGGCTGGAACTCACTATGTAGACCAGGCTAGCCTTAAATTCATACAGATCTGCTTGCCTTTGCCTCTCCAGTGTTGAGTTTAAACACATACACACACAAACACACACACACACAAACACACATACACACACAAACACACACACACACACACACACACACACACTGACATCCTCAGCCTTTTAATATGGTGCTAGGGATCTAAACACAGACCCTCATACTTATACAGCAAGCACGTACCTACTGAACCACTTCCCCAGTCCTTTCCTGGAATTCTTTTTAAAAATATTTTATTATTTTTATTTTATGTGAGTGTATTGCCTTCGTGTGTGAGTGCACCTGTGTCATGCGATGCCCAGGGATATCAGAAGAGGGCATCAGATCCCCTGGAACTGGAGTTAGCAGCCATGTGGGTGCTGGGAATTGAGTCCTCTGCAAGAGTAGCCAGTGCTCTTCACTGCTGAGTCATCCAGCCTCTTTTACTGGAATTCTTGACTCTGCTGGAGAAAGATGTCAGTTAGACTGCAAAGTGAAGAACTCCTTTCCCTTCCCATATTCCCCTAATTTTCCATCTTTCTGTCTGCCTCAGTACTGCACAGGAGTGTGAGTGTGTGTCTGATTGTGTCCTCCATCACCTTGACAACCCAAGATCATGTACCTTTAAGGTTTTTGTGGTTTTTGTTTTTTTTTTTTTCATTTGTGTGTAAGGCCATCCCACAGTGTCCTATCAGGCTCTCCTGGGGACAGGGACATTCATCTTTAGGACAGAGAAGTCAAGTGCCATTTGTAAACTGTGTTAGGAGCCAAGGTTACTTCACATGTGACTGAGCCAGAGGCCTCAGCCTCATTACCGCCACTCTCCAGCCAAGGAGACAACCAGGGGTTGAAAATAATTAGTGCAGCCAGGCTCTCTCTTCCCACAGGCCCTTATAACCAAGAAAATCTCTGGAAGCAAATAAAACAGATTCTTCTTCTGCACTGCAATGGAATCATTTCTCCTCAGTTTCCTCCAAGATAAGACACTAATGGTAAGAATGGCCAGAGTCACAGGGGAGTTACACAGTTGGAAAACAAGGCAATGATTCTCTTTGTCCTCATTCAAACGACTTTCTACAGGAGCAGCTTTCAGAGGCTGTCTGCAGGCAGCTGAATGGGCACGCTGGAGCACTTTCCTAGGTTGATGGCCAGGATGCCACCACCATGCAGCAGTCAGGAGCCAGCCATTGTGGCTGCTCCAGAGAGTGAGTGAAGTGGGCTCCTGCGAGGAATTCAGAGCCTCAGGATGAGTCTTTGTAATCCTGGAGGAGAAGAACCTTGAGATGCGGTGCCAGTGCTGAGCCTTAAACTCCTTGCCGCCTCAGACATTCCACCAGCTTCTCCAGTACCTAGACTGTGTACTGCTCTAGTCATCAGAGGCAGGAAAAGAACTACATTTGTTTTCAGCTGGGAAAAGTTCCAAATCTTGTGGGGTTTGAAATCCAAGGGGCTGTTTTTTGAAAAAAGCAAAATAAACTGAGACAAGAGAACCGTGAGTTCCAAGCAAACCTAGTTTACATAGTGAGTTCTGGGCCAGCCTGGGCTACACAATGAAACACCTACATAAGCTCATAGTACCTTATACAGAGCATATATATATATATATATTATATATATGGCAGATGACTGAAGAAACAACGTTTTTTGTCTTGAAACATTCACAATGCATTTTTTTTTGGTTTGCTTCTCATTTTATTTATTTATTATCATTGTGGGTATGTAT
>NW_008359681.1:1454615-1457392 GCF_000622305.1 Nannospalax galili | reverse complement strand
AGGACCAGGGAAGTAGAGGGAGATGAGGGCGGGGTCAGGACCAGAAGCGCTGCTCCTGGAGCCCAAGAAAAGGGACTGAGTTGCTCTGTGTGAGAAGGATCAGGAAACAGTATTGGTTCCCCAGGTGTCTGGGGCCCCAAGACTAGGAATGGCACAGGGTCCAAGCTAGAGTATAGAATGCCAGGCGGGGGGGCAGGGGGGTGGGGGGTGGGGTGGAAGGGTGAATGAGGCTTAGGGAGTCCCGGCGCGGAGAGCTGCGCTGTAGACTTACCCCAAGAGGCCTGAGGATAGTCTATTATAAACGGTTTTAAAAACTCTCTAAAGTAGGGAAGTGAGGGGCTCAAGAGATGGTTCAGTGGTTAAGAGCACTGGCTGCTCTTGCACAGGACTCAGGTTTATTTCCTAGCACTCACATGGTGGCTAACAACCGTCTATAACTCCAGTTCCAAGGAATCCAGTGCCCTCTTCTGGCCTCCATAGGCACTACATGCACATGGTGCACTTACATACATTTAGGCAAAAAACTTACACACATGAAAAATAAAAATAAATAAATCTTTAAAATAGGGAAATGAATCTAGTGGGCTCTCACATGCAATCATCCAGATTTCATAGTCATTAGCTTCTTCTGTGAGCTGAGATTCTCTGAAGAAGCCTGTCCACTGTGAACCAGGTGTGGACTGCTCAGCCTTGGCTGACTTGAACACTGGATATGGAGAGATGAAATGTTGCAGATCAAGAGTCAAGATTGTCTTGGGCTTCTCCAGTCCTTTTTAACAGCCATTCACTATCAGCTTCTGTATACAATCTAACATCCTACTGGATAAATCTCTCTGAATGGATGCTAAGCCTGAAGGACTTGTCCTCCACCAGCCAAGTGTGAGAAGGATAACCTGTGAGGGCTGGGGAGATGGCTCAGTGGGTAAAGTACTTGCCCCATAAGCATGAGGATCTGAATTTGGATCTCAGTACCCATATAAAAGCCAAGGACAGCAGGGCATACCTGTAACCCCAGCTCTGAGGAGTAGAGATAGGCAGATCCCAGGGGCTGGCTGGTCAGCCAGTCCAGCCAGAACAGTGAGGTCCAGATGCAGTGAATAAGGTGGACTGGAGAGATGGCTCAGCAGTTAAAAGCACTGGCTGCTCTTGAAGAGGACTGCGGTTCAGATCCCAGCACCCATATGGTAGCTAATAACCATCCTTAACTCCTGTTCCAGGGGAATCTGACACCCTCTTCTGACCTCTGTGGGCATTGCACAACACAGGTGCACTTATATATGTGCAGGCAATACACTTGTACACATAAAATAAAAGTAAAAGTTCTGGGGCTAGAGAGATGGCTCAGCAGTTAAGAACACTGGCTGTTCTTGCAGAAGACCCAGGTTCAAATCCCAGCACCCACATGGCAGCTAACAACTGTCCATAAGTCTAGTTCCAGGAGGATTCGACAGCCCCTTCTGTCCTCCGCATCATTGCACAACATGGGTGCACTTACCTACATGCAGGCAATATATGCATACACATAAAACAAAATAATAATAAATAAAAATATTTTTTAAAAGTTCTGAAGGGAATTGGATTGGAGGGAACATACCTCAACATAATTAAAGCTATATACAACAAACCCACAGCCAACATCATTCTAAATGGAGAAAAACTGGAAGCAATGCCATTAAAATCAGGAACCAGACAAATATGTCCACTATCTCCACTCTTTTTCAACATAGTGCTTGAAACTCTGCCTAGAGCAATAAGACAGGAGAAGGAAATTAGAGGAGTACTAATTGGAAAAGAAGAGTTCAAATTATCACTTTTAGCAGATGATATGATACTATACCTAAGAGGTCCCAAAAGTTCTACCAGGAAACTCCTAGAACTGATCAACAATTTCAGTATAGTGGCAGGTTATAAAATCAATCTACAAAAATCAGTAGCCTTTCTATATACCAATAACAAGCAATTGGAAAAAGAATAAATCTGACCAAAGACACCAAAGACCTCAAAATGAAAATTTTAAATCATTAAAGAAAGAAATTGAGGAAGACACCAGAAGATTGAAGACTGCCCATGCTCATGGACTGGAAGAATTAATATTGTGAAAATGACCATCCTACCAAAAGCAACCTATAGATTCAATGCAATCCCAATTAAAATCCCCATGACATACTTCACAGAATTAGAAAAAAAAATCCTTAAATTTGTATGGAAGCACAAAAGACCCTGGATAGCCAAAGCAACCATGAGGACAAAGAGCAAGGCTGGGGGATTACTATAACCAGATCTCAAAGTTTACTATAGAGCTATAGTCATAAAAACAGCATGGTACTGGCACAAAAATAGACCCATAGATCAATGGACCATCACTGAAGACCCAAATCCTAGTACACGCAATTTCAGCCGCCTGATTTTTGACAAAGGTGCCAAGAACACACAATGGAGGAAAGACAGCATCTTCAACAAATGGTGCTGGCAAAACTGGATCTCCACCTGTAGAAGAATGACACTATATCCTTATCTTTTAACTTGCACAAAATAATAAGATTTAAAAAAAAAAAAGAATAAGGTGGAGAAATGATCAGCCTCTGGCCTTTGTAAACATGTGGGCTTTCTTTGGTCTGCTGCTCTGTCTGTCTGTATATTCATTTAACCTTACAGAAGGTGGAACATATCAGTCAGTTCCTAGCCCTCATATTTACCTCATAATAGAACAGTTTTGCTTAAAGCAGAATTCTTCTTTTACACTGACACTGTAAAATCACTGTTGTCTCCCTCCTTTT
>NW_008359681.1:1443934-1454591 GCF_000622305.1 Nannospalax galili | reverse complement strand
TTTTTTTTTTTTTTAATTCTAAAGCAAATCTTAGACTTCAGACACTGTATTTGTTTGGTTGATGTTGTTTTTTGAGACCGGGTCTCATGTAACCCAGGCTGGCCTGGAACTACCTATGTAATGGAGAATGACCTTGAACTCGTAATCCTCCTGCCTTCAGCTCTTAAATTCTGGGATTACAAATAATGTACCACCATTTTGGACTTGCACTTGTAAATAATTCAGGACATCACAGTATTAAAGAGTGATTCTTGAGAGCTGGCTGGGTGTTTTGTTTGTTTTTGTTTTATGAAGATATTTACCTATATGTGGCACAAAGTTGGTCACAAAAAGAGATGTAGATTGAAGTTTTACTATATACATTTATTGTCTATGTTGGACAATAATTCTGCTGGCAGAACGTTTGTTTGTTGAACCATCAGATTCCATTCCCAGTAACTTCAATGTGCTGCCAAGCAGTGTGTTAGGCCTTAGTGATGGAAGACTGGCAAGTCGCTGCTCTTGTAGAGCAGTGTGGAGGGCTCAGCTCAGCGCACAGCTGAAGGCATGAGCCACTGCCATCAGCAAATAAAAGACTGTACAGTGCACAGAGAAATACTGTAAGGTCACATAGCTAGCATAGGCTAAAAGGACAAGACTGGGAAACAACCTACCTAAGACCCCATCACATTTATGTACTTAGAAGTCAGAGAGGGTGTAGTCTCTAAGATAAAGGAGTGGCTGGACCCTACCTGATTAAGACCGACACCATTCAACTTAAGATCTACAAGAGCTTTCACATGTCAGAAGGATGGCTAATGTAGATTTCTTTCTTTTAAATGAACATGGAATCGGGGCTGGAGAGATGGCTCAGCAGTTAAGAGCACTGACTGTGATTAAGAGCTCTTGCAGAGGACCCAGGTTGGATTCCCAGCACCTACATGGCAGCTAACAACCATCTATGACTCCAGTTCCAAGGGATCTGATGCCTTCTTCTGACCTCCGCAGGTACTGCATACACAGGTACACTTACACACATGCAGGCGATACATCCTACACATAAAAAATAATAAATAAGCTAGGCATGATGGCACACACCTTTAGTCCCAGCACTTGGGAGGCAGAGGCAGGCAGATCTCTGTGAGTTCAAGGCCAGCCTGGTCTACATAGTGATTTCCAGGACAGCTGGGGCTACTGGGAGACCCTGTCTCAAAAAGACCAAAATAATAATCACAATAATAATAATAATAATTAATAATAAAATAATTTTTTTAAATGGACATGGATGGGGGATGTTGCTCAGAGTACAGCCTAACATGCACAAAGACCTGATTGCTTCCCTGGCAGTGCATAAACATTGTGGTATTCACTTCTTGGCTATATAGTGAGCTCAAGACCAGCCTGGGCTGCATCAGACCCTATGCCCTCAAAATATTAAATAAACAGGACTGAGGATGGCTCAGTGGGTAAGAGTGCTTGCTGAACAAGCATGAGGACCTGAGTTCAAATCCCCAGGACCCACATAAAACTTAGTATGGCCATGGGCATGCCTGTAACCCTAGTGCTGTGGGAGGTGAAGACAGGAGGATTGCTGTAGCTACAGGCTGCCAGCCTAGCTCCAGGTTCAATGATCCACCCTATCTGAAAGGAATAAGGTAGAGACTGATAGGCCAGGACACCCGAAGAAAGTCCTCCACTGGCCTTCAGGCGTGTGCATAAAACGCACACCACACAGACACACAAAAATATTTGAAAGTCATTTAATAAATACAAACAAAGCATAACTTTTCATTTTGGAAATTTTAGAGAGAGGGTTGCTATGGAGCTAAGACTGATCTGAGATCCTTTTGCCTCAGTCTCCTGAGTGCAAGCATGTGCCACCATGCCAGGCTTGTGCCATACTACACATACACAGGAATGTACTGTTCTGTCTACTCATAGGCCCATTTGCAACATAATAGATTCAAGGTGATAAACCTACTGACATATGTTGTTTACTTCTACTGAGAACTTTCCAGTGGTGCTATAGCAAATGCTCTCCCCCTTCTCCTTGCACTCTTACTGGGTGGGGCTTCATTGAATTAGCCAATTACTTTAGGGAGAATTGACTGCATTCAAATGTTGAATCAACCTGATGTGGTAACACATGCCTGTAATTGCCTGTAATTTCAGAACTTGGAAGGTGGAGATGGGGGATCAGGAGGTCAAGGTCATCCTCCACTATATAAAGAGATTAAGGCCAGCCTGGACTACATAAGACTCTGTCTAAAAAAATTTTTTAACAATAAAAAATAAAATGTTGAGTATTCCTATCAAAAAGAATATCTTGTTTAAGTCAACTTTATGTCTTTTTGAAACAGGGTCTCCTTGTAGTGCCAGTTGGCCTGGAACTCACTATGTAGACCACACTGACCTTGAACTCACAGAGATCCTCTTGCCTCTGCCTCCCAAGTGCTGGCACTACAGATGTGTGCCACCATGCCTGGCCATTTTTCATATCTTTTAAGAGTAATTGAAAGGTGTTTTGTTTGTTTGTTTGTTTGTTTGTTTAGACAGGTAGCCCAGGCTGGCCTGGAACTCAGTGTATCCAGTTTGGCCTCATACTCACAGAAATCCTCCTGCCTCAGCTTCATCCTTAGGGCGGAGCACAGGCATGCACCACCACTGTGAGCTTTGCACTAATCCGTTCTCTCACTTGATATTCATCTTGGTTGAAGGATGCAGTCCGTCCCCATCCTAGGGAGTACGTGACAGGTAAACACTACCCCTGACATTGGATAGACAAGGTAAACAGAATTCACTGCATGGACTCCCAGGCAGGAGGACACCATAGCTCATTTAAGGCTGCACACACTTAGCAGCATGATCCAGGAGGAGTGACAGGCAGAAGGCTAGGCAGTAAGAACTTGAGGTGCCCCTGGCTCTCTTGGGATGGTATGACTGGTTTGTTTGAACAAAAATGGGATAGGTTTTCCTATGGGGCTCCAGGGTTAGGGATGTCTGACAGAACAGGGGGACATGTAGCTTATCCCTGAGGGGCACTACAAAGCTCACAGAGATCAAAGCAGGGACTAGGAGGGTGGCTCAGTTAGCAGAGTGCTTGCCTAGCATGCACGAAGTCCTAAGTTCCATCTCCAGCACTACATAAATTGGGTGTAGTAATGCTTTCCTGTCATCCCAGGACTTAGGAGGTGGAGGCAGGAGGATCAGAATTTCAATGCCATCCTTGTCTACATAAGGAGTCTGAGTCCAGCCTATGACATAAGGTGTCTCAGGACTTGAAGCAATATGTCACTGAGTTTATTTCTAAGTGGCTCCTGTTATTTGTTGCTATTGTGAATTGGATTGTCTCTACCATTATGTTCTATAACGCAGCAATATTTTTTAAAGGTTAATGCAGGCAGCAGAGTAAAGCTACCATTCGGTAGATGAAAACAGCAAACCTCTATTCTATAATAAAAACCAGGGAAAGTATTTGCAGAGCAATTTAGGCCGAGCATTACCAGCTCGGGTCAGACACCCTGTCAAGCTGCTTAGCTTTGAAAGTAAAAGAGCAACATTTGGAAATCCAAAAGAACAGGAAAGGCTGCCATTAAAAATCGTTCATTTCAGGGATCATTAAAAATGGACAATTTAATTTGCATTTCAAACCTAGGTGCAAAGGAAAGATAAATTTGTCAAGATGACTAATGGGCAAAGTTTGATGGTGCAAATTATTGTCTTTTGTCTTATTGGAAACGATAATATAACAAAAGCCAAAAAGGAAACTAAAAAGAATCATATAAAAGATTTAACAAAGATGATAGAAGACAATGAAAGCAATTGTTCCTCAAAAGGAAATTCAAACTGGTTTTAAAGATTCACACATAGAACAGAGAGCTATAGCTCATCTGGTATAGTGCATACCTAGCATGCATTAATCACTGGGCTCCATCCCCAGTACCACATAAACCAGGCAAGTGGTGCATGCCTAGAATCCCAGGACTTGGGAGGTGGATTTGGAGGAATGGAAGTTCAAGGTCATCACATAGCAAGTTTGAGGCCAGCCTGGCCTACATGGGAACCCATCTCAAAAAATAAAATATCTCGTTCATTTATTCTACCACCATTTGTTGGGTGCTTACCACAAGTCAGGACTCATTCTAGAAACTGGCTGGCTGTCATGAGCACACTGTGCCAAAAACATAGATGAACATGTGTATGTCTTTCCACAATGTCAGAATTATGGAGAGATGGCTCAGTGGTTAAGAGCACTGACTACTCTTGCAAAGGACTGGGGTTCGATTCCCAGCACCCACATGGCAGCTACAAACCATCCTTAACTCCAGTTCCAGGGGAATCTGAAGCCCTCTTCTGACCTCCGCGGCATTGCACGACACAGGTGCACTCACATGCATGCAAACAATACAGTAATACACATAAATATAAGAATAATAAATAAAATATTTTTTAAAAAAGGAACAAATTCATGCTGAGAATGCAGGTGACCACCTAAGAGGCCGGATCCTGCCTCCATGTGGTGCTGTGCTTCCCCTAATTGTGCCATACCTAACCCCCCTACCTGGAATTTCCTGAGGCCCCTCCCAAGGCCCCAGGGCAGATCTGGCTTTGGTAGGCTAAGGTTGAGATCCTAGCAGACAGCCTGAGAGCATGGGTTTCAACTCTGATCTCAGCAGACTGCCAGAAATTGATGAGTTCTTCCTCACATGGTGAAGGAAGCCTGAGTGTACCTGACTGGAACCTGAATTGGGCTTCTGTGGGTACTCTTGAGTAGCTGATCTGAAGCCATCAGTTCTCTCCAAATTAACCCTGAGAGAATCTGAACCCTGTACCAACCAGCTTTATGTAACCAATAAAGGATCTAGGCACCCTGATAATATAAACAGAAGCAATACTTCAACCTTATTCTCATATCAGAATCATAAACAACAAAAGAAATTCACATGCCAAAATCACAATGAAAGAATATTAAATGGAAAGCCAAAATACTACATCACAACCAAACTCCACCAGTCCTGTAGAAGAGTTCTACAAGGAGAACCCCCTAAAGATAACCCAGGATACTGAGTTTAAAAGAACAATCATAAACATGATCAAGAAATTCAACAAATTTAAAGAATACACAAACAAATCAAAGAACTAAAAGAAGATAGGGATAAACTTCTGAATGAATTCCAAAAGACATAGAAACATTGAAGAAAACTTGGTCAGAAATGAAGAAGGAAGTGCAAAACTAAATAAGCCAACTTGAAACAATAGGGGAAGCCTCACCACTAGAATGAATGAAATGGAAAACAGAATATCAACACTGGAAGATAAAGTTGAAGAATTGGACCACTCAAGCAAAGAGTATGGAAAATTTTAAAAAAACACAGGAATAGAATATGCAAGAGAAGTGGGACATCATGAAAAGAGCAAATCTATGTAACATAGGAATAGAGGAAGGAGAAGAATTTCAGGTTAATGGTATTGATCCTTAAATAGGATTGTAGAAGAGAAATTCCTGAAGTTAAGGAAAGACATATCCATACAAAGACAAGAAGCACATAGAACACCAAATAGACAGGATCAGAAAAGGAACTCCCCACAACATATCATAGTAAAAACACTAAAATACAGAACAAAAAGAGAATATTGAAAGCAGCAAAAGAAAAACAAGTTACATACAAAGGAAAGCCCATCAGAATTACAGCTGACTTATCAATGCAAACTATGAAAGCCAGAAGACCCTGGATGAAGCTTAATATGACAATAGATGCCAGCCCAGAATACTTTACCCAGCAAAAATGCCTATTACAGTTGAAAGGGAAAGAAAAATCTTCCATGACATGAATAGCCTGAAAGAATACATGTTCACAAAACCAGCCCTTCAAAGAATACTTGAAGAAATACAGAGAGTGGAGAGAGAAACGACTATACCCCAGGGGCAATAAAAGAACATAAATGAAGGTGTAATTGAGGAAACACAAAGTTAGACAGAGACCACAAACAGCAATCAAAATGACAACAACCAATAGACATCTTTCAATAATAACCTTAAATATCAATGGACTGAACTCCCCAATCAAAAGACACAGGCTAAGTGAATGGATTAAGAAACAAAATCCATCTCTTTGCTGTCTGCAAGAAACCCATCTCACCTTCAAGGACAGGCACTACCTTAAGGTAAAAGGATAGAAAAGAGTATTCCAAGAAAATGGCATTGAGAAACAAGCAGGGGTTGCAATTCTAATATTTGACAAAATAGACTACAAAGTAAAACTAATCAGAAGAGATATGCACCAAACTCTGCTGCACCCAAATTCATAAAAACAACAGCACAGGACTTTAAGACACAGATTAACCCCAATTCAGTAATAGTAGGGGACTTCAATACCCCACTGTCTCCATTAGACAGGTCAACTGGACAAAGAATAAACAGTGAGACGTTTGAATTAAATGATACTATACATCAAATGGACCTAACAGACACTGACCTTTGGAATATTCCACCCAAGTACCAAAGAAGACACTTTCTACTCAGCACCCAAGGGAACTTTTTCAAAAATTGGCCACACACTAGGGCACAAAACAAACCTCAATAAATACAAAAAATTGAAATAATTCCATATGCATTCTATTGGACCACAATGCAATAAAGCTCAAAATCAACACTGGACAAAGCCCTAGTCACTACACGAACTCGTGGCAATTGAACAACACACTCCTAAACAATGAGTGGGTCAAAGGAGAAATTAAGAAAGAAATAAAAGAATTCCTGGAATCCAACAAAAAGGAGAGTACAACACAACACAACCTCTAGGACACTTTAAAAGCAGTCCTAAGAGGAAAGTTTATAGCTCTAAGTACCTACATTAAAAAATTAGAAAGAACCCAAATAAATGACCTAAGAGTGCAACTCAAGACACTGGAAAGACAAGAACAAACAAAACCCAAATCCAGCAGAAGAGAAGAAATAACAAAAATCAGTGCAGAAATCAATGAAATAGAAACAAAGAAAATAATCAAAGAATCAATGAATCTAAGAGCTGGTTCTTCGAAAAGCCAAACAAGATAGATCCTTAGCCCAGTTAACCAAAAGAAATAAAGAACAGGTCCAAATCAACAAAATCGGAGATGAAAGGGCAAACATCACAACTGACACCCAAAAGATCCAGACCATTATAAGAGAATATTTTAAAAGCCTATACGCTACTAGATTTGAAAATTTAAAAGAAATGGATGGATATCTAAAATCATGGGAACCACCAAAGTTAAACCAAGAAGAGATCAACAGTTTAAACAGACCCATAACATATTAGGAAATTGAAACAGTAATACAAAGCCTCCCACCTAAAAAAAAGCCCAGGCCCAGATGGATTTAGAGCAGAATTCTACCAGACTTTTAAAGAAGACCTCCAATCCATACTACTTAAATTATTCAAAATGTTAGAAACAGAGGGAGAACTCCCAAATTCCTTTTATGAAGCCAGCATCACTCTAATACCCAAACTGGGTAAAGATACAACCAAAAAAGGAAACTATAGACCCATATCCTTAATGAACATAGATGCAGAAATTTTCAACAAAATACTTGCAAACTGCATACAGACACACATCAAAAACATCATTCACAATTATCAAGTAGGCTTTATCCCAGAGATGCAGGGCTGGTTCAATATACACAAGTCAATAAACATCATTAATCATATAAATGAACTCAAAGACAAAAACCATATCATCATTTCCATAGATGCAGAAAAGTCTTTTGACAAAATTCAGCATGCATTTATATTCAAAGTCCTAGGGGGAATTGGACTGTAGGGAACATACATCAACATAATTAAAGCTATATACAACAAATCCACAACCAACATCAGTCTAAATAGAGAAAAACTGGAAGCATTCCCATTAAAATCAGGAACCAGACAAGGATGTCCACTATCTCCACTCCTTTTCAACACAGTATTTGAAACTCTGGCTAGAACAATAAGACAGGAGAAAGAAATTAAAGGAGTACTTGTCCTGGTTTGTTTCTCCATTGCTGTGACAAAACATTCTGACCACTACCAACTTGGGGAGGAAAGGGTTTATTCAGCTTACATCTCCCAGGTTGCAGTTCATCAGGGAGCCCAAGGTAGGAACTCAGGGCAGGAACTTGGAAGCAGGAGCTGGAGCATAGGCCATGGAGGGATGCTGCTTACTGGCTTGCTCTCCTGGCCCCTGCTCAGCCTGCTTTCTTATGCAACACAGGCCCACCTGCCCAGGGGTGGCACCACCCACAGTGGGCTGGGCCTTCACTCATCAAGAAGATGCCCTTCAGATATGGCCACAGGCCAGTCTAATAGAGGCAATTCCCCAATTGAGGCTCCCTCAACCCAGGTGTGTCAAGTTGACACTGAAGCTATCCAGCACAGTACTAATTGGAAAAGAAGAGGTCAAATTATCACTTTTTGCAGATGATATGATACTATACCTAAGAGATCCCAAAAGTTCCACCAGAAAACTCCTAGAACTGATCAACACTTTCAGCATAGTGGCAGGTTATAAAATCAATCTACAAAAATCAGTAGTCTTTCTATATACCAATAACAAGCAATTGGAGAAAGAATACAGGGAAATGCTCCCATTCAAAATTGCTATAAAAAATGAAATATCTTGGAACAAATCTGACCAAAGACACCAAAGATCTCTACAATGAAAATTTTAAATCGTGAAAGAAAGAGATTGAGGAAGACACCGGATGGAAGAACCTCCCATGCTCATGGATTGGAATAACCATCCTACCAAAAGCAATATATAGGTTCAATGCAATCCCAATCAAAATACCCATGACATACTCCACAGAATTAGCAAAAAACATCCTTAAATTCATATGGAAGCACAAAAGACCCCTGATATCCAAAGCAGCCCTGAGCACAAAGAGCAATGCTGGGGGTGTTACTGACGTAATACCAGATCTCAAGGTATACTACAGAGCTATACTCATAAAAACAGCATGGTACTGGCCCCAAAATAGACACATAGATCAATGGAACTTCATTGAAGACCCAAACCCTAGTACATGCAATTTCAGCCACCTGATTTTTGACAAAGCTGCCAAGAACACACAGTGGAGGAAAGACAGCATCTTCAACAAATGGTGCTGGCAAACTGGATCTCCACCTGTAGAAGAATGAAACTAGATCTGCTTTCACCTTGCACAAAAATCAACTCCAAAGGGATAAAAGACCTCAATGTGAAACTGGAAACCCTGAAACTATTAGAAGAAAACATTGACAGTATAGGTGTAAGAAAGGAGCTTCTAAATTGGACAGAAGTTGCTCAGGAATTAAGGTCAGCAATCAACAAATGGGACCTCATTACACCAAAAAACTTCTGTACAGCAAAAGATACAATCAAAAAAGTGAAGAGAAAACCCACAGAATGGGAAAAAACCCTTCACTAGTGATACATCTGACAGAGGTTTAGCATCTAGAAATATAAAAAACTTAAAAAACAAAGAATCAAGAAACCAAATGACCCAATTAAAAGATGGGCTAAAGATCTAAACAGAGAGTTCTCAAAGGAAGAAATAAAGATGGCTAAGAAACATCTTTAAAAGTGTCTACCACTGTCACTGGGTGTGGTTGCACATGCCTTTAGTCCCAGCACTCAGGAGGCAGAGGCAGGCAGATCTCTGTGAGTACAAGGCCAGCCTGGTCTACATAGTGAGTTCAGATCAGCTGGGACTACAGGGAGACCCTGTCTCAAAAAGATAAAAAAAAAAAAAAAAAGTGTTCAATGTCATTAGTAATTAGAGAAATGCAAATTAAAACCACGCTAAGGTACCACCTTACCCCAATCAGACTGGCTAGGATCAAGAGAACAAATGATACCAAATGCTGATAGGGATATGGAGAAAGGGGAACACTCATTCACTGTTGGTGGGATTGCAAACTCATGCAACCCCTATGGAAAACAGTGTGGAGAACTCCTAAAAAACTAAAAATGAACCTACCATATGACCCGGTTATACCACTCCTTGGCATATACCCAAACAACTCATCCTGTTGTAGAGCCACTTATACAACCATGTTTGTTGCTGCTCTTCTCACAGTAGGTAAGAAATGGAAGCAACCTAAGTGCCCCTCAAGTGACAAGTGGTTAACACAAATGTGGTATATTTATACAATGGAGTTCTATTCAGCAGTAAAGAAATGAAATAATGAAATTTGGAGGTAAATGGATGGATCTAGAAACTGTTATACTAAGTGAGGTAACACAGACTCAGAAAGACAAAAGACATATGTTCTCCCTCATTTGTGGATCTTAGCACCAAATCCTTTTAAATTCCATGTTTTTTTTAATAAGGTGATATTGTACCTCAGTCTCGTCTGTGTGAAATAACTACCATCATCATGACTTCAGCTGTGCCTGCTTGCTTAACATTGTCACAATTGGGCTTGTTGACAGTTGTGCTCCTTCATTAAAGGAGGGGCAAGCAGGGTCATTGGACCCTCACCAGAGTATCCAGGTACTCTGCTCAGCCAACTCTATGTATTTTGGCCCTAATCACACTTGATCTCCTGGATTTGGGATGGGCTAATCCGGGGTAGGCTAGGAAGAGATGGCCTGACCCATGCTGAGTAAAGGCTTTCCAGTGTGCATACCCTCAGGTCATTCATACACCTCAGCAACCCCTCAGTTATCTCTGTAA
>NW_008359681.1:1443174-1443917 GCF_000622305.1 Nannospalax galili | reverse complement strand
GTAAAACTTTAATCAAACATTGGCTTGACACTAGAACCTTAAAAGGGAATAAGCATTGCTTAGTATCCCCAGGAAAAGAATTCTCACGACAGATGGAAAATTTATTTGTTAATGTTATTATGTCTCATAATTACTTAAAAAAAAGAAAATGAGAATGTAAAAGATGTTAAAGGATATGGGAATGGAGATATTTTCCAAAATAGACACAAATAATGAGAAAACCTAAGCAAGTGATGAAGGTCTAAGTTTGTTATATATAAAGGATGAGACAAAAATAATATGCACATAATCTTAAAATTTGGTCATAGTTTAGTCAACTAGTTTAAGGAACAAAATATATGTCTAGCCAAGTTTATCTGAGAACATTTGGTTTTTGCCTAAGCTTTATCTACATAGTACCTGGTAATTAAAAATACCACACTGGTGGAACTAACCTTCTTGGATGTTTAACAGTCATACTTTGAGGTCTATACTAATCTGGCCAGAGGGACTTAAAGGACAGTTTTTTGCTCCTTGCCCTCCAAAGTAAACTAAGCTCCAGGGTACTATGGAGCATCTCTCAAAATGTCCTGTAACTGTGGTGAGTCACCTGTCCTCTTGTTCAGGGATGCCATGGAGACCCCACCAGATAGACTTGAACCAGTGTCCAGTCTACAAAGAGGAGGGTCAACTCACAGGAAACTTTTCCTCCATGCTTCCAAGTGAAGCCAGCCATGGTCGAGCAGGACCTTTGACTTATCTTC
>NW_008359681.1:1419550-1443033 GCF_000622305.1 Nannospalax galili | reverse complement strand
AAAGTCATCAGTATATTTCTTTAAGAGTTCAAGGGATTATACTTCTCAGATATTACACTTAAGTCCACATAAAATGTTATTTAGACAATTATTTCTCTTTGATGATTTTGTTTCTAACCAGAAAGTGCTGCTCAGATGTAAGACTTCAAATCTTGGTCTACAATACTGTAGTGCCCACCTGTAGCTTAGGGAGACAACCAGCTATTGTTCTAAAATGATGGATAAATTTGTTTTCTCTCCCTATCTAGAATCCTTTGAGAAGGTACTAACACTGATTCTAGCCACTCCAACAGCTCTCAAAGTGCCTGAAAACAAATCCTGAGTCCATCACTCTAGAGTCCAGCCTTGGCAGACAAAAGAAAACTGAGGAGGAACCCAACAGAGGGATGCTTTTGGAAGCTCTCCTCACGAAATTCCAATGGCCTCTCATATGAACATTTGAAAATTGCCCTGTTATGACTTTTTTCTAGTTCCCTGTCTAGAACTTGTAATGCTAACTACTCTTGCCTTTACTTCTCCTTCACATTTCCTATTCACCAGTCAAGGACTCTCTTTTCACCCTACAGATAAGAGTTATGCAATTTGGGAGTCTTTTAGATAGACCCACTGAAGGCGTACCCCAATTGCCTCACCCTGCATCTCTGTTCAGCATGAAAAAGCCAAAGCGGTCCACACCCAATTCCCTACCAACAAGTTGGGTAACTGCAGAGGATGGTGTGATAAGAATAGGAGGTAGGAATTGGCTAGGCAGTTAGGGTAAAAAGACCTCAAAGAAAAGTAGCCAGTTTCTTGGCTAAAAGTCAAAATGTCTTTGGGCCTCTTAGCAACATACTCTGTTCCAAAGGCCAAAAATCTCAAAAGTATTTGGGAGCTTTTTATCTAATCCCTAAAAGATTACCTTTTCAGAGGGGGGAATGTTAGAGTATCAAAAAGCCCCATTAAAAAAAAAGAATGAAAGAGTACATGAAGTTGTCAGAAAAAAGTGATGGGGAGATATGGGAGGAGTTGGATGGGAGGGAGTGGGCGTGGATTTGATCAAAACACCTTATATGCATGTATGAAATTCTTAATAATTTTTTTTTAAAGAAAAAAAGCTGCAAGATCAGAAACGCGAAGTATTCATTAGATATTGTCTTATCTGAAATGGCAAAACTAACTCCATTTTACTCTAGCTGACTTTTGCTTTACCCTGTGTTTTTGCCCAGCCATTCCCACTGCAGCCAGCCAGGCAGAACATCTCATGCAGGCAGTTTCAGGGAGTACACTGTTTCTACAATACTGGGAAACTTACAAGTAGCCAGGTAGAATGTGTAGATAGCACATCTTCCCCCGCAGCTATACCTGCATCTCCATGGAACCCACTGTTTCTACAATTCTGAGACTTGTTTTTCCCTTAGCTGAAAACCTTTTGTAAACAGGCCTGCCCCTGGTTTGATGTTACTATGGTGATCTGATATAACTATGGTTATTGGCTTTGCCTCTGGCATGATATAATTGTAGTTTTAGGCTTTATAAACTCTGCCCTGCTTCTCTTTGGGGTTAAAAGTTCTTTTGGGCATTAGCCCCCTCTCTGACCACCAGATATTAATAAAGGACTCCTAATCTGACCACCACTCTGTGGCATTCCTCTGTGCATCTCACTCCTATTACAACATTAATGAGCAGGTGCGAGATATTCAAGAAGAAATATATGAAACTCTATCGATTCCTCAGACCCTGCTTTCAGAATATAGTGGCTCAAAGAAACAAACAACAACAACAACAGTTTTAAAAAATTACAGAGCCAAACACTGTTTTTTGATAGCACTGGGGATTGAACCCAGGGCCTCAGACACTCTAGGCAAATGCTCTTTCTCTGAGCTACAGCCTCAGCCCTCAAGTAACACTATTAAAAACACTATTAAAAATTAGGTACAATTAACAAGCACCCTCATGACTGGGCATAGTTTCATATGTCTGTATGAGACACAGAGGCAGGATGTCAGGAGTTCACAGTCATCCTCAGCTACATAGTGTGAACAGAAGTCCCTGGAGAGAACAGACACCTTACTCTGAACCTTCTGCAAGGTTGATTAACTAATTAGAACAAAAGTTGTGGAGAGTTTGGGATGTTGCAGGTCCAGAGCCAAATTGTCTTGGGTCATCTTGAGTTCCCTTAATAGCCATTGATTGCCCTTCTCTCTATGTGAGCTAACCTCTTTGTGACCAATAGGTAAATACTTTGGGAGGTACAAAAAGACGCCTAGCTCCCTCCCACCAACCAAAAGGTGAAGGAAGGCCGTCAGATAGCATCTGAGGCCTGTAGCAGAGATTTCCCTGCTTTTCTGTGACCCATATACCTGATGTTCTCACCAATGTTTCTGAAAACTGTCTCGATTTACAGTTTTCTTTGTTCTCTTACTACAAAACTTCTTGAAACTCTTACTATATTGAAACATGGAAATTAGGGTAACCTGAATCTGTGTTCCCAGGCCATTGTCACTCATTTGACTTAAGAATAAACTATATATTATTGCCCTTTGAGGTGAGAGCTGCTTCTTTTATTGACAATAGTTAAGTTTAAGTCCAATCTGAGATAAATGAGACCCTATTTCAAAAAACCAAAAGAAGTGGGGGCTGTAGCTCAGTTGGTAGAGTACTTCCCTAGCACACTGGAAGCCCTGGGTTCGATCCCCAGGACTCCATGAACTGGCTGTACATAATAATGATGCCCAGAGCTGCAATCCCAGCACTCAGGAAATGGAGTCTAGAGGCTCAGGAGTTCAAGGTCATTCTTGAACTACACTACAAGCTTGACGCTAGTCTGGCTGTAAGAGACCCTGCCTCAAACAAAAAAATTTAAAAAATATTTTTATTTATTTTTTTATGTGTGTGAGTATACACTCATGTATGTAAGTATACTCACGTCCTGTAATGTCCATGGAGGTCAGAAGAGGCCATTGAATTCCTATGGAACTGGAGTTATGAACTGTTGTAAGCCACCACGTGGATACTGGGAATTGACCCCAGTTCCTCTGCAAGAGCAACTAGACTCTTAACCTCTGAACTATCCCTCTCACCCCCATAAAAAATATTAAAAAAAAAAACACTTCCCATCAAAATTCATGTGTGCAAGGTCTTATTTAACAAAAAAAAAACCACATTTCTCTGAATATATCATAAATGAAAAGATAGAAAAGGATATAAAGTACACCTTATTAAAGGATTTAGAAAAAGGAGTAAAATAATGATTGACACCGCTGAACAGCTAGAAACTAAAATGAAGATAATTTACAGGCCAGCAAGATGGCTTTGTGGGGAAAGGTGAGTGCCACCAAGCCTGACAACCAGAGTTCAATCCCCAGGACCCACGTAGTGGAAGGAGAGAAGCAGCTCTCTCCCAAAAGTTGTCCTCTGACCTCCACAGGCACACCCACACACATTACACACAAAGGAAAAGAAAATCCACAGCAGCGATTCACCCTTCAAAACATCAATCATGATGATACACCATAAATCAATTCGTTTAAAGGAACAGAAAAGAAATTAAGTTAGAAAGCTGTTAATTCCATAAGAGGGAGAAATTGGCAGTCCAAATGGGACCTCACCTGTGACAGAGGAACATATGGGATTGGCTACTCTTGTGTGCTTACATTACACATCTAGTAAATCTGGGACTGTTAAGCCATACTTCAGCCTTGCTTTTTACCAGCTAATTCCTTTCTTTTTGCTTAAGTGCCAGGGTAAGGGAAACTGATAGAAGCAGAGCCTCAGGAACAGATCTCCGTGCCGGGGGCAGCAGAAGGTGGCAGGTAGCTAGCTGCACTCTTGGGCTTTTAGATGGGTGGTCCTTACCACAGCCCAAGCCACCTTCCAGTGCATTGCTGCCTCGTGGAAACCATCTAAGTCCATCTCCTTGTCTGCCCTGTACCCCACTGTGGGCTGCTACTTCTCAGGGGATGGCCAATGTAGAAGTCCCAACTCAACCACCTGCCTTGTCCAGGGATGCTCAGAGCACCCCTGCCTTTCCTGCCTTCAGAGGTCCCCTCTCTCAATCCACTCCACCCAAAACACCCTAAAGCCTCCTTCTTGGTCACATTGGATACCTGAGGCTCCTGCTTTGGGCTCAGCATCCCAAAAATTTTCTGCAAACCAGTATAAGGCAGACTACTGCTTCTTTGCAATAGAAAAGAAGCAAAATTACTCACCAAAAAGAGGACAATGCAAATGAGTCTCCACACAGCCCTCTGGGTGTCCTGTGGGTTGTAGGGTTCTTCTCAGTTCTCTAATTGACAAGTGCCATTGGTTTGAGCTGTTAGGGTTACTCCTTTGGGTGTAAGCCAAGAGGATAGATTCTGGAAGGCAGAAGAAGGGCTGGACTCAGACAGGTGTAGGCAGATGGAGAGCATCATCGCCATCCTCATGTGTTCTCTATAAGAAGGAAAATGCAAGCTGGGCGTTGAGGCACACACCTTTAGTCCCAGCACTCGAGAGGCAGAGGCAGGGGGATTTCTGTAAGTTTGAGACCAGTCTGGTCTACATAGCAAGTCCCAGGCCAGCCAGAGATCCATAGTGAGACCGTGTCTCAAAAGACCAATATGTATGTCTTAATTTTTATTTCTGTGTGTGTGTGTGCGCGCGCGCACGCGTGCCATGTGTATGCATGTGCCCTCAGAGGCTAGAAGAGGGCACCAGATGCCCTGGAGTTAGTTACAGGCAGTTGGTGAGCCATCCGATGTGGGTGCTGGGACCCAAACTCAGGTCCTTTGGAAGAGTAGCAAGGGTTCTTAACAACTGAACCATCCCCACAGCCCCCAAAATGCTTATTTTTAAAAGGCTAGAAAAACAACATCAGATCAGATTAAAGACTCTGATTCCCTTTCTGGACAGGTTCCTAATACTGACGAAGTTTTCCTACAGGATTTCAAACTTCTTTTTAAATTAATTAATTATTTTTAATAAATCTTTAAAAAATATTCTTTTTATTTTATGTGTATGAGATGCCTGCATGTAGGCATGTTGTGCAATGCCTGCGGAGGTCAGAAGAGCCTCGGATCCCTGGAACTGGAGTTACAGATAATTGTTAGTCGCCGTGTGGGTGCTGGGATTTGAACTCAGGTCCTCTGCAAAAGCTGTCAGTGCTCTTAACCACTGAGCCATTTCTCCAGCCCCTTAATTTATTTTTTATTTTATGTATATTATTAGTCTTTTGTCTGTATTATGCAAGAGTACCCATACATACAATACCCACTGAGGCCAGAAGAGGGCATTGGATCCCTTGGAACTGGAGTTAGGGAATGGTTGTTAGCAGTCATGTGGGTGCTAGGAACCAAACCCGGGTCCTTTGCAAGAGTCGCCAGTGCTCTTAACTGCTGTGCCATCTCTCCAGCCCCAAGATTGCAAGCTTCTTTCTGGGAGGTGGTATTAGTAAGCAGGTGAATCACCGTGAGGCAGTAGCCTGAAGGCAGTTCTGTCCATGTGAAACAATACAAAGTTCCTACCATAGCCAAGCATGGTGGCTCTCACCTGCAATCCCAGCACTTGGGAAGCTGAGGCAGGAGGATTGCTGAGGGTTCAAAGCCAGCTTGGACTACGTAGTGAATTCCAAGCCAACCTGAGCTTCCGAGTGAGACCCTGTCTCTAAATAAATAAATATAAATTTCACTTCTATCCAAATAAATGTTATTTGTAAGAAAAATTCCTTCTAGTTTACATAATGGAAATTGATTCCAAAATCTTCCAACTACAAGATGCCCGTTTCCTGATCACAGGAAGTGAGATGACATTTAAGGACTTAGCAAGAGGAATGTGGGTGAGTTTGTCTTTTGGTGGGTTTTGTCTTTTCATTTGATTGGTGTGTGTATGGGGTGCACATATGTGAATGTGGGTCTATGTTCCTGTGAACATGTGTGGAAGCCACATAATTGGGTGTCCTGCACTATCTCTCTGCCTCTTTCTCTTGTGACAGAGTCTGGCACTGAACCTGGAGCTGGGCTAGCAGCCAGCAAGTCCCAGTGGTTCTCCTGTCTCCACATCACCACCACCATGTTCCCATGCCCACCACCCAACAGCATTAGGGTTTCAGGCACACACACACCCAAGTTTAGATTTTTACATGGATAGTGAGATCCAAATTCAGATCTTCATGCTTACACAAGTACTCTTACCCACTGAGCTGGGTCTCTGGCTCCTGTTTGTTTTTTGAGACGGAGGTTTATCACATACCCCTGTGGTGGTTGGACGTCTCTGTGAATGAAAGTTCCCAAAAAATTGTGTCTTCAACTGAACCTTCTGCAAGGCTGATTAACAGATTAGGACTGATTTGGATATTGGAGAGTTGGATATTGCAGGTCCAGATCCTAACTTACAATGGACTACCTTTAGCTCCCTAAATAGCCACTCCTTGCCCACCTCGGTGTCTGACTTAACATCCTGTGACTAACAGAGGGGGAAAAAAACCGTTTGGAATGTATTAACTTAACAAAGCCCTAGCTCTCACCAACCAAAAGCCTGAGTGTCATCTGAGAGCATCTGAGGCCTATAGCTGAGATTTCTCTTTTGCTATAACCTACCTATTTAATGTTTCCAACAATGTATTTGGAAAGTGTCTTGATTAATGACTTTCCTTTGTTATATTACTATCAAAACCTCATGAAACTGCTTCCGTGTTGGAACATGGAATTTGGGATAACCTGAATCTGTGTTCCCAGACTATGGTCACTCATATTTGGCTCCAGAATAAACTACCTCTCATCCCCTTTGAGATGACAGTTGCGCCAAAACAAAAAAAAGGAATTCAGTTGACTGTGCCTGAGTGCATGTCCACAGTTCTGCCTGTCATGATCTTGCAGCACAGAGCATCCAGTCAGGACCTGTGTTACCATATATGGGAGACAAAGAAACTGAACTGTAAAGGGAAACTAACAGAGGGTAGAAAGGGCTGGGTCTTTCTTTGTTCAAAGCTCTGCTTCTGAGAACTATCTCACGAGCCAGATGCTGGCACTAATAAACTGCTTCCTGGAGGAAAGAAATGCCTTTGTATCTCATCTCCCTGAACGGAGCACCTGCAGCACCCCATCCTGACCTTGAACTCATTATGTAGCAGAGGATGACCTTGAACTCCTGATCCTCCTGCCCCCACCTTCTGAGTTCTGGGATATAGGTGTGTGCCACCATGCCCAGTTTACATGGTGCTGGAGGCTGAACCTACAGCTTTGTGTGTGCAAGGCAAGCACTCTACCAACTGGGCTACAACCCCAGCTTGGTGTTTGTTTGTTTGTTTGTTTGTTTTATCTGTGTGCATAAGATGTGTATGTATACACTCATGTTCACATTTGAGTTCAGTGATAATTTGTACATAATAGGTATACCTTGAATACAAGTGGGTTTTAATGGATTTCCAGAGACTCAGTTGCTTTAGAATGCTCAGTCATCATTTTCAGAGGCCCTGTTGAGGTCTGCTCACTGGAATGCATGTCTAGATGCTCACAACTTGCGGACACACCTCTTCTGAATGCCTTCAGTTACGGCTCCCCTCATCTTGATTCAGTGCTGTCATTTTGTGCTTACTAAATTCCCTAGTAGGGCTGGCTCACCCAGTAAAGTGCCTGCGCTTACCTTGAAAACATGAAGACCTGAGTTTGATCCCCAGAACCCATGTTAAAATGCTGAGCCTGGTAGTGTGTTCATAATCCCAGCACTGGAGAGGCCAAGAGAGGAGGCTCTCTGGAGCTCACTGGTCAGTTAGTCTAGCATAATTGGAGAGCTCTAGGCCAGCAAGAGACCCAGTGTCAAAGGAGGTGATGGTGACCCTGACAATGGCTCCCATGCCTGCACACACATCCACAAACATGTGCACCTGTGTGTGCACACAACATGCAAACATGCACACAAACATAAAAATAACGTGTGTGTGCAGAATGGATAAACTCACTGGTTCATGAGCGCTAATTCTGCTTCTGGGCTGCATGTGATTCTGGAGTGTTCGTGGCCGTTATGGAGGTGGAGAGCCGCTAGACAGGTCAGATAGTGACAGTTACTGGGGATGTGGCCTTTGGGAGACCCCTAAAGCCACTCCTCCTTCTGGTGCCTCCTGGGCAGTAGTTTCCACAGTTGCTGGGATTCTGAGAGGATGATGGGGTTTTATGGTTTAGTTTTGTTTTTTGTTTGTTTTTTAAACAGACTCTCACTATGTAGCCCTGACAGGCCCAGAGCTCCCTGAGTAGACCAGGCTGGCCTTGAACTCATAGAGATCCACCTGCCTCTGTCTCCCAAGTGATGAGATTAAAACCATGCACGGCCCAATGTGGTAGGTTGGAGCCACAGGAGAGGAGGGTGGGAATCAAGCAAATGAAAATGCCACAAATTGCTCTTACTGACTAGCTGGTTTCCTCCCAGAGATGTTCCCTAGATGGTGGAAAGCCTCTCACGGCTTCCAGAGCTCTGCGGAAGCTGGCAGTGCTGGCTTGTTGGTGCTCTCGTTGCCCTTACAGCAGAGTAGATTTTAGTGATGTTTATTCCATCATTCCCGAAATGCTTTGACAGCAAGGCTTAAATAATTCATAAGTGTGTACCCTCCATTTAACCAACAGTCTTTCTGAACAAATACAGCAGAAAATAGCACAAAACAAAATAGCAGAAATAAGCTGTAAACGCCTCCAGCCTCACTATATCTTGCCTGAGGAGATTACTCCATTGTGTGAAAATAGAGATATTTATACACCCCCCCCCCACTCTCTTTGTCTCAGGTCTTGAAATAGGATCTCCCTGTAGCTCCAACTGCCCTGGAACTCGCTATGGAGACCAGGCTGCCCTCAATCTCCCAGAGATCCACCTGCCTCCGCCACCCAAGTGCTAAGATTAAAGGCATGTACCACCACATTTGGCTGTCTTGTTTTTTGAGACAGGGTCTCACATCAGCCCAAGCTGATGGCCTGGAGCGGACTATACGGCTCACGCTAGCTAGCCTCAGCCTTGCAATTCTTTTGCCTATCTCTCCTGAGTGCTGAGATTACAGGTATGAGCCACCACACCCAGCCTGAGATATTTCTAAACAGATTTTTATATCTCCAACCACTTTCAGAGGAGGTAATAAATTAGGCAAAAAAAAAAAAAAAAAAAAAGTTTAAAAGAGCTCCCATTCTGACTAGTAGATGCTAGTCAATGCTGGCTTTTTGCAGTGTTTCTTTTTATTTGTTATTTTTATTTTATGTGTATGAGTATATTGCCTGCCTGTATGTAAGTGCGTCTGTGTTGTGCAATGCCTGTGGAGGACAGAAGAGAGTGCCAGATCCCTTGGAACTGGAGTTAGCCACTATGGGATCCTGGGAACCAAACCTGGGTCTTCCACAAGAGCAACCAGTGCTCTTAACCACTGAGCTCTCTCTCCAGTCCCCATTCTTGTAGTGATTTTAATTTGTGCTTCTCCAAAGACTGAAAATGCTGAGCAACTTTTTCTGTCTTCCTTTGTCACTCATTTGGTGACAGCTGTCAGCCTCATATACCACCATGCCTGGTTTTAGAAAGCCTTTTAAAATATTTTATTTATTTATTTATTTATTTATTTATTTATTTATTTATTGGTCTTTTTGAGACAGGGTCTCCCTGTAGCCCCAGCTGGCCTGGAACGCACCATGTAGACCAGGGTGGCCTTGAACTCACAGAGATCTGACTGCCTCCCAAGTACTGGGATTAAAGATGTGTGCTACTATGCCTGGCAAAAGATTTTATTTTATTTTTAATGAGAGAGAGGAGAGAGAGAGAGAGAGAGAGAGAGAGAGAGAGAGACCCCACAGAGGCCAGAGAGGGCATCAGATACCCTGAAGCTGAAGTTACAAGCAGTTATGAGTGACCTGATATGGGTGCTAGGAACCAAACTTGGGTCCTCTGCAAGAGCAGCACACACTCTTAATCATTGAGCCATCTCCCCAGCACCCATTGTTTTAAAACTAAATTTTTGTTTTGATATTTAGATTCACATTTTTTCTGTTGCTGTGATAGAAACACCATGACCAAAGGAACTTATCAAAGGAAGAGTTTATTTAGCTTACAGTTCCAAAGGGGTAAGAATACATCATGGTGGGGAGGCATGGTAGCAGAGGTGGATGGAGTAGGAGCAGAAGCTAAGTGCTCACATCTTTAAGCAGATACAGGAAGCAAGAGAGCAACTGGAGGTCTGGCAAGGCTTAAGAGCTCACTACACCCACCCCAGTGATGTGCTTCCTCCAGCACAGTTGCATCTTCTAAGACCTCCCAAAACAAAAGATGTCCAAATACTTGGAGCCTATGGGGGCCATTTTCATTCAAACCACCACAATATGGTTTTGGAAGAGGCAATACAGAGAGATTCTGTGTAGCCTTTACTCAGTTCCCCTAATGCTCACATCTTGTGAACCTAATATAATATCAACACCAATATGTGGCCTTGAACTTGCTGTGTAGCTAAGGGAGACCTTGAACTCCTGACCCTTCTGCTTCTACATCCTGACTGTTGGGATTACAAGAGTGTACCACTATGCCCAGCATTATCAGTTACTTTTCTGTTGCTGTAATAAACCACCATGACCAAGACAACTCATAGAAGGAAGAGTTTATTGGTTCCAGAGGGATAAGAGTACATCATGGGGGGAGGGGGGCATTCACAATCAGGTGTAACTCCAGTTTCAGGGGATCAGATACCCTCTTTTGGCCCGCTACAGGCACCTGCATGCACATGGTACACATACATATGCTCAGTCACACACATAAACACAAAATAGAATAAATCTTTTAAACAGTAAGAATTTCCTGTGAAATGGTTTGTTTCACTTAATCTACTAGCTTCATGGACTAGCTCTTGCAACATTTGTATAATAAATAAAATAATTCTGCTCTAATGGTGATTATACTTAGTTCTGTAAGTCAGTTACTAAACCCAGAATATCATTGTCAAGAGGAAATTTTAGGGTTTGCTTGCTTCTGGAGAGCCCAAAGCATTACATTGTAGTTTCATGCATTGTGTTTGGTCTGTGATGTCATACAGTGAACACCCAACAGAAGCACAACTAACCTCCTACTTCACAGAACTGGGCCTGCCACAGATCAGAGCAGAATCAATCTAGCCTCCAGTGTTTTGTATGAGAAATTCATTAAGAGGTTTACATACTCCCCGGAGAATGATAAGTCACCCATAAAATGAGCTGCCTGAGCAATGTGGCCATTAGGCAGCAAGGAATTGCTCCAACCCGACCACTGAGCCAACACATTCTTCAGGAAGTCACAGAATCGGGTTACCCCTTGGAGATTCCTGGACTCTGATTTCAAGATGTCTGCCTGTCTCGGCATCTTCACCTCCTCGTCCCAGGTCCTCATCAGAACCACCCAGGGAAGGTCTAGTGCTGCCATTTTAATGTAGAGTGCTGAGTCTGTCTCAGAAATTCAGTTCCTCTGAGATAGGACCCAAGAATTTGCAATCCATTGCAGTTGACATTTTGCTTTTGCAGAGACAGAATTTCAGGTGTACGTATGTGTGGGTTTTTGTTTTTGTTTGTGTGTGTATTCATGTATGTGCCCAGGTGCCTGGAGGCCAGAGGACAAACTTGGTATTGTTCTTTAGGACTCATACACCTTGTTTCTGTTCCTGTTGTTTTGTTTTGTTTTGTTTGTTTTGTTTTGTTTTGTTGACAAGGTTTCTCAGTGGCCTGGAACTTACCAACTACTTAAGACTGACTAGCCCAGGATCCACCTTGTCTCTCTCCTGTCTAGGATAACAGATGCACATGACTGTACTCAGCTTTTTTTAATGTGGGTTCTGGGATTGAACTCAAGTCCTCGTGCTTGAGCACCAAGCACTTAACTGACCAAACCATCTCCCCAGCTTTCACTTTGAGCCTCTGATTCTCCTGCCTCCACCTGCCAAGTGCTAGGATATGGGCATGTGCATCATTCTGGAGTTTGTGCTGTACTGGGGATTGAACCCAGCCTATTGCACACTAGGCAAGCACTCTACCAACCAAGCCACATCACCAGCCACAGAAACTGGTTTCTTTCTTTTCTCTTTTTTTCTGTTTTCCTTTCTTTCTTTTCTTTCCTTCTTCCTGTTTGAGACAGGGTCTCACATTGAAGCCTAGGCTGGCCTTGAACTCATGATAATTCTCCTGCCTCAGCTTCCTGAACGTTGTGATTACAGGTGTGAGTCACGATTCCCAGTTGATTTCTGATACCTAGTCCAATTGGGAGCTTACTGGTCTGTTCTAACTCTATGTACTACTAGAGTTTTTCTTGCCTACTTGTGATTCAGAGAAGCATGTGGTAGGCTGATGAATAGTAATATGCATTATAACACTTATAAAGATATACCCTGTTGCATGTAGATCAGGGTATCCAACCTGTTCACACTGGGTTATGATGTTATCAACTGCCACACGTGTTGAGTCACATCCATAGCTATCCTGGGACACCTGTGGCCCTTGGATTACAGGTTGGGTACCCAGGTTTAGATGGATTATCTGAATTGTACTACATGGTACAACCATTTCCCCATGTTTGTCACTTTCTAGTTGAAGCAGGTACAGCGGAGACAGTGTTATAGTGTGATCAGGGCCCTAGCACCAGTCTGCTTAGCTTCAGATTGCAACTCTACAACTTTCTATTGAGGCACCCTTAGACTCAGATTATTTTTAAATCTTCTCTGTGCCTCATTTCCTTTTTAAAAAATTTTTAAAATGTATTTATTTATATTTTATGTGTATTGAGTGTTTTGTCTGCATTTACATAAGAGCACTTGTGTGTTCAATGCCCACAGACACCAGAAGAAAACCAGAAATGGGGTTATAGACGGTTGTTAGCTGCCTGCCATGTGGATGCTAGGAACCAAACCCAGGTCCTCTGCAAGAGTAGCCACTACTCTTAACCACTGAGCCATCTCTCCAGTCTCTCTCTCTCTCTCTCTCTCTCTCCCCCCCCCGAGATTTGTGTATGTGTGTGTGTGTGTGTTGAGAACCAAACCCAGGTCCTCTGCAAGAGTAGCCACTACTCTTAACCACTGAGCCATCTCTCCAGTCTCTCTCTCTCTCTCTCTCTCTCTCTCTCTCCCCCCCCCGAGATTTGTGTATGCGTGTGTGTGTGCGTGTGTGTGTGTGTGTGTGTGTGTGTATATATATACCATGTGCATGCAAGTGCTTGTGGAGGCCAGAAGAGGGGGTCAGATCCCTGGAGCTGGAGTTGCATTCAGGTGCGAGTTGCCCAACATGCATGCTGGGGACTGAACCCTGGTCTTCTACAAGAGCAGCAAGTGCCCTTAACCACTGAGCCATCTCTCTAGCCCAATCACTTTTTTCATCTGTGGAATGATGGTAATATGAGGATTCTCCTGGGGCAACTGTAAAACTCTAAATGAGCTCTTATTTTTAAGCCCTTAAACCAGAGTGTGGAATTTAGTAATTATTTGGCAGATATTAACTGTTATGGGATCTTCACAAGGTATATTTCCACAATTTTGAAATTGTGGAAATTGAAGTTTAGAAAGTTAAAATTACTTGCCCCAGGTCAGGTGAAAAAATACTGGAGACTGAAAACAACATCTGATTCTGGCATCCTCACTGTCTGGCATTTAGGAGCTCATTCTTCAATAGTATAGAGTCATCTGCAGCTTTGATTCCTGGCAGAAGATTTGTGACAAAGATTCAATATTGATTGACTAGAGGACCCTAGAAATATAAGGAAACTATTAGAAGCTATAGATCATTGAAGGACAGAATTTACTTCAAAGACAGTTATTGAAGGGCTGGAGAGGGGCACCCACTGCTCTTCCAGAGGGCCAGAGTTTGGTTCCCAGCACCCAGCCTAGAGGCTCACAGGGAATTTGACACCCTCTTCTGGCCTCTGAGGATACTTCATTCACATGTGCACATTCTCCCCCCAACACATACACACATAAGTTTAAAAACTAAGTACAATAAATATATTTTAAAGTTATTGACAGTTGGGTATGGTGATGTACATCTTCAATCCCAACATTGGGGAGGCAGAGGCAGGCAGATCTCTGTGAGTACCTGGCCATCTGGACTACAGAAAGACCCTGTTGCAAAATAAATAAAGTTATTGATGAAGTAGAAACTTTGATTAGTAATAAGAAAATTATATGTGTAAGGATAGCGTGGGTACCAAATGGAATTAGAAAGGTAAGACTATGCTGGGTGTGGTGGCACAGGCCTTTGGCAGCCACGAACTGTCCTTGACTCCAGTTCCAGGGAAATCTGAGGCCCTCTTCTGATCTCCGTGGCACTGCACGACACGGGTGCACTCATATACATGCAGGCAATACACAAAAAAAAAAAAAAAAAAAAAAAAAAAAAAGTAAAATTAAAACTGTTTAAAATTACAAAGCTACTTTAATACTTTGGGGTGTGTCCCACGGGAATAAAGAAACACTGGGAAAGGATAACTCCCTCACCTCCAGAGGTGGCCCAGGGCGGGAGAGTCTCCCGATGGCACAGAAGGGAGCCGCTGCAGACTCAGAGCAAGGATCTTGCCTTGGGTGCTGTGTGCACTACAGGAGGAAAGGCAGCTGGTGGGACTGACTGGGCAAGACACAGCCGCCAAGCTATTTGGGTTCCTCCTCCTCCTGTTTGTCTTTTCCCACTTGTGCAGCACTATTGCGTCCCTCCGCTTGCAGGCAGTAGAAGGAAGTCCGTCATCTCCGCACTTTCCTTTGAACGAGTCACCCTGATTTTTCATATTCCTCTGGTCTCGCCCTGGTTACCTCAGGTCACCGCACTGCACTGGCTCCCACCTGCCAGCGCTGTGTCCCCTCATTGTGTCACGACAGAACATTTTTTAAAACCACTTGTGCTTTAGGTAGAACTGCTACAAATGAGGGCAATGTGAAAGAGCAGAGTCAGGAAGTTTCTAGCAATTCACTGTTGCTGCTTCCCAGGTACCATAGACCCCACTTGGACACTCTGAATGGACCATTACAGACCGCTGAAAAGATACAGCCTGCCCTGCCTCAAATCAGTGTGATGGCTTTCAGCTCAATATGGGCGTGAACTTGAACAGACACTCAACTGGTAGTCTCAGACGTGGAAACACAGAATTCAACCAAGCCAGAAAATTTAGGCCTGAGTTGCAATTTAAGTTTTAAAAGATTAGCCTGGGTCTGGTGACTCACAACTACAGAGCTAGCACTTGGGAGGCTGAGGCAAACGTGTGAGGCGGGGAGTTTAAGGTCAGCCTGTGGGCACTACAGGAGTTACATAGTGGGTACAAAAACAACAAAACTTTTTATTGTATTTTATAATTTGCACGCGTGTGTTTGGGCATGTGCATATAGGGTCAGGGAACAATTTTCCAGAGTGGGTTCATTCTTTCCACCCTGTGTTCAGGGCACTGAACTTGGGTGTCAGGCTTGTGTAGCACCTGTTTTGACTGGCTGAGCCATCTCCCCAGCCAATAAAAGGAAAAGTTTTCAAGATTTAAAAATAAGGGCAACTGATAAGGTTTTTTCAAATGACAAGCTTTCAAACATCCATTGATCTCCTTAGATTAGACAGGAAGGGGCTGGGGAGATGCTTCAAGGGATAAACACTTGCTGTGCAACCTGAGAACCAGAGTTCAGAGTTCAAATCCCCAGAACCCACATAAAAAACTAGCCAGGTGTGGTAGCACACCTGCAATCCCAGCCTTGGGAGGTGGAGACAGGGGATCCCAGAACAAAGGAAAGACTGCCTCAGTGGAGAGGGATGAGGAAGTCACCAGATGTCAACCTCTGCACGCGCATGCGCACACACACACACACACACACACACACACACACACGGAAAAAAGAGGCTATCAAATATTTACAAACCTGTTACCAGAAAATTAAGTGTGTGGTGGTGCACCCTTGTATCCTAGCACTTAGGAGGTAGATCAGGAGTTCAAAATCATTCTCAGCTACATAATGAGTTTGAAGTTTGAAGCTAGTCTGGGCTACATAAGACACTGTCTCAAAAAATAACAAAACAGACTGGAGAGATAGCTCAGTTGTTAACAGCACTTGCTGCTCTTCCAGAGGATCCAAGTTCAATTTCTAGCACCTGCATCAGGCAACTCACACCTATAACTCCAGCTCCAGGGGATCTGACATCCTCTTTTAGACTCCATGGGCACCTTCCACCACCACACACATACATATAGATAATAAAATAAGCCTTTTTTAAAGTTGAGGCGTGGTGGCACATGCCTTTAATCCCAGCACTCAGGAGATGCATGTGGATTTTTGTGATATCAAGGCCAGCCTGTTCTACATAGCGAGTCCCAAGCCGGTTGGGACTATGGGGAGACACTGTCTCAAAAACAAACAAACAAAAAAAAAGCCGGGCATGGTAGCACACGCCTGTAGTCCCAGCACTTGGGAGGCATAGGCAGATCTCTGTGAATTCAAAGCCAGCCTGGTCTACATAGTGAGTTCCAGGCCAACTGGGGCTACAGGAAGACCCTGTTTCAAAAAGATCAAAAAATAAAAAATAAAGTAAAAAAATAAATCTTTATTCTCTATTTTCTATAACTTCAAGTTTCTAAATTCTTCAGTAAGATTAGAAAAGAGCTTTATTATAAATTAAGAGGATGTTTTTAGTAGTCTAAAGGGTTATTTGCTTATAATTAGAATTTAAATATTTGTTATGAGAAGCTTGGTTGTTAGAATACTTAATAGGGGACTGGAGAGCTGGGTCAATGGTCAAGAGCACTGGCTGCTCTTGCAGAGGACCCAGGTTCAATTTCCAGCACCCACATGGTGGCTAACAACCATCTACAACTCCAGTTCCAAGGGATCCAACGCCTTTGTCTGTCCTCCTCAGTCACTGCATGAAACAGGTGTACTTACACACATGCAGGCATGATACTCATACACATAAAAAATGGAAATTAAAAATAAATATTTTAAAAAAGAATACCTGATAGGGAAAACAATTATTCTCTTCTGGCAACTTATTAAAGGAGCTGGATTTTATTTTTCCTACGATATTTGAAATTTTTTCACTAATATTGCTCTGTTTAAATAAAGATCTGTGTAAATTCTTTTAATTTAGGAAGAAAAATAGAGACATTTATTATTTATAAAATCCTGGGGGGTTTAATATAAAAATAGTGTCCCTAATCAAGTCAAATTCTCAACACATGTCTGAGGAGTTAGATGTGTGTTCGAAGTCTTACTCAAATGACAAAGTGATTATATTTGGGTATTCAAACCCACCATAAAAACCAGTACAAGACTGTGAAGAAGCAAACTGAAAGAGATCCTGGAAGATGGAAAGACTTTGCATCAATTAATTAGTGGTATGGGATAAATAATGTGGAAATGGCTGTATTACTAAAAATGACCTACAGATCCAACAGATCCCCACTAAAATCCCAATGACATTTTTCATGAAGCTGAAAAACAATCCTAAAATTCACAGAAGACCCTGACTAACCAAAGCAATCCTAAGGACATAGAGCCATAGTAACAAAAACAACATGGTACTGGCACAAAAACAGATATGTAGGCCAGCAGAATAGACTAGAAGAACCAGAAACACAGACATAGAGCTATAGCCACCTACCTAATCTTTTACACATGTCAAGTATATATACTGAACAAAAAAGATCACCACTGCATCAGATGGTGCTGGGAAAACTGAATATCCATACATAAAAGAATGAGACTAGGGGCTGGAGAGATGGCTCAGCGGTTAAGAACAATGGTTGTTCTTGCAGAAGACCCGGGTTTGAATCCCAGCACCCACATGGGAGCTAACAACTGTCCTTAACTCCAGTTCCAAGGGATCGTGCAGCCTCTTCCGTCCTCCATGGGCATTGCACGACCCGGGTGCACTTACCTACATGCAGGCAATACACGCATACACCCAAAAAAATGACAAGGAGAAATAAATTTTTTTAAAGTTAAAAAAAAAAGAATGAGACTAGCTCCAAGTCTCTCACACTGCACAAAAATCAGCTCAAAATAGATCAAAGACCTGAATATAAGGCCTGAACCTGCTAGAGGAAAACAGGGGAAACACTTCAAGATCTAGGCGTGGGAAAGGGTTTTCTGTAAAGGACTCCAATGGCAAAGGAAATAATCCTGAGATTTGATAAATGGAATTACATGAATTAAGTAATTTCAGCCCAACAAAAGAAACCAAAAGCAGAATGAAGAGACAGCTTACAGAATGGGGAAAAAAATCGTTGCCACTTACACATCTGACAAATAATTCAATCAATAAATGGGCTAATAAATTGAATAGACAGCTCTCAAAGAAATACAAATGGTAACATGAGACCTTATTTCATATAAGACAAAGAAATAAATACAAATGACCAATAAATATTTGAAAGTATTCAGTATTCTTAGCCTTCAGGGAAAAGAAATTGAAACTTCTTTGAGATTTCATGTCACCTCAGTCAGCATGGCTGTCATCAAGAAAACAAATGACAACAAATGCCAGTGACAATGTGGGGAAAGAGAAACCCTTATTCACTGCTGCTGAAGTGCAAACTGATGTAGCCACTATGGAAATCAGTGTGGAAGTTCCTCAAGAAACAAGTAAAACTACCATATGATGTATTTTGGGGTATATACCTGAAGGATTCTAAATCAGCGTGTCACAGACATATCAGCACATCCATGTTTGTCAGTGCTGTGCTCACAGAGCCAAGACATGGAACCAGCCTAGATACACATCAATGGATGGACGGATGGATGGATTAAATAGTGTTGCGCATGTATACAAAGCAATTTTATTCAGCTGTAATGAAAAATAAAATTATAACATTTGAAAGAAAATTAATACAACTGGAGATCATTATGTTAAACAAAATGAAGCCAGATTCAGAAAGACAAACATTACAGCTGGGCATAGTGATGCATGCTTGTTTCTTTGTTTGCTTGTTTGGTTGGTTGGTTGGTTAGTTGGTTGGTTGGTTGGTTTTTGTTTTTGTTTTTGTTTTTTAACTTTTACAAAAACTTTATTGAGAATTTCATACATGCGTATAAGGTGTTTTGATCAAATCCCTGCTCACTCCCCTCCAACATTCCCCCCTCTGAAGAGGTAACCCTAAAATTTTTTTAAGGATTAGATACAAACTCCCAAACACTTCCGGCATTTTTGGCCTTTGGAACAGAGTATGTTGCTAACAGGCCCAAGGACATTTTGACTTTTAGCCAAGAAACTGGCTACATGTCTTTGGGGTCTTCTTACCTTAACTGCCTAGCCAATTCCTACCTCCTATTCTTATCACACCATCCTCTGAAGGGGTTACTCAAATTGCCAGCAGGGAATAGGGACACAGACAGCTCTAGCTTCTTCCATGCTGAACAAGGATGGAGGGTGAGGCAATAGGAGTTCCCCTTCAGTGGGTCTATCTAAAAGGCTCCTAAATTGCATAACTCTTGTCTCTAAGGGGAAAAGAAAGTCCTTGAATCATGAATAGGAGATGTGAAGGAGAAGTAAAGGCAAGAGTAATTAGCATTACAAGTTCTACACAGGGAACTAGAAAAAAGTCAGAACAGGGCAATTTTCAAATGTTCATATGAGAGTCCATCGGAGTTTCTTGACAAGGGTTTCCAAAAGCATCCCTCTATTGGGTTCTTCCTCATTTTTCTTTTGTTTTCCAAGGCTGGACTAGTTGGCTGGGAAGAGTGGCTGGATACTCAGGTGATGGTCCAGTGACCCTGCTTGGCTCTCCTTTAATGAATGAGCACATCCGTCAACAAGCCCAACTGTGACTATGTTTAGTGATCAGGCTCAGCTGAAGTCATGATGATGATAGTTATTTCGTGTAAAAGGGACTGCTGTATATCATCATCTTATTAAAAGGGCCTGGAATTTAAAAGGCCTTTAGTGCTCAGAGCCACATATGAGAGAACATACGTCGTTTGTTTTTCTGAGTCTGTGTTACTTCACTTAGTTTGACAGTTTCTAGATCCATTCATTTATTTGAAAATTTCAGTATTTCATCTTTCTTTATTGCTGAATAGAACTCCATTGTGTAAATATACCACATTTTTGTTAACCACTCATCAGTTGAGGGACACTTAGGTTGCTTCCATCTCTTAGACATTGTTAAAAGAGCAGTAACAAACATGGTTGTACAAGTGTCTCTACAATAGGATGAGTCCTTTGGGTATATGCCAAGGAGTGGTAAAACCGGGTCATGTGGTAGGTTTATTTTTAGTTTTTTAAGAGTTCTCCATACTGTTTACCACAGAGGCTGCACGAGTTTGGAATCCTACCAGCAGTGAATGAGCTTTCCCCTTTCTCCACATTCTTGCCAGCATTTGGTATTATTTGTTCTCTTGATCCTAGCCAGTCTGATTGGGGTAAGGTGATACCTTAAGGTGGTTTTAATTTGCATTTCCTTAATTACTAACAATGTTGAACACTTTTTGAGATGTTTCTTAGCCATCTTTATTTCTTCCTTTGAGAACTCTCTGTTTAGATCTTTGGCCCATCTTTTAATTGGGTCATTTGGTTTCTTGATTCTTTGTTTTTTGAGTTCTTTATACAGTCTGGATGTTAAACCTCTGTCAGATGTGTCACTGGTGAAGACTTTTTCCCATTCTGTGGGTTTTCTCTTCACTGTTTTGTTCCTTTTGCTGTACAGAAACTTTTTAGTTGTCCCATTTATTGATTGCTGACCTTAATTCCTGAGCAACTTCTGATTTAGAAAATCCTTTCCTACACCTATATCCTGTAAGTTACTGCCAATATTTTCTTCTAATAGTTTCAGGGTTTCCAGTTTCACATTGAGGTCTTTGATGCATTTGGAGTTGACTTTTGTGCAAGGCAAAAGATAAGGATCTAGTTTCATTCTTCTACAGGTGGAGATCCAGTTTTGCCAGCACCATTTGTTGAAGATGCTGTCTTTCCTCCATTGTGTGTTCTTGGCACCTTTGTCAAATATCAGGTGGCTGAAGTTGCGTGTACTCGTTTGGATCTTTAACGATGTTCCATTGATCTATGTGTCTGTTTTTGTGCCAGTACCTGTTTTTATGACAATATCTGTGTAATATAGTTTGAGATCTGGTATGGCACCCCCCCCACCCCCGCATTGCTTTTTGTGCTCAGGATTACTTTGACTATCCAGGATCCTTTATGATTCCAGACAAATTTTAGGATTTTTTTTTTTCTATTTCTGTTAAGAATGTCTTGGGGATTTTGATTGAGAGTGCACTGAATCTAAAATTGCGGGATTGCATTGAATCTATATATTGCTTTTGGTAGGATGGTTATTTTAACAATATTAATTCTTCCAATCCATGAATATGGGCGGTCCTTCCATCTCCTAGTGTCTTCCTCAATCTCTTTCTCTAACGATTTAAACTTTTTATTGTAGAGATCTTTGGTGTCTTTGGTCAAATTTATTTCAAAATATTTTAATGTTTTTCAGCAGTTGTGACTGGGAGCATTTCCCTGTATTCTTTCTCCAATTGGTATTAGTAAATATACTGGTATATAAATATATTGGTATTAGTAAGTATATTGGTATATAGAAAGGCTATTGATTTTTTGTAGATTGACTTTATAACCTTCCACTATACTGAAAGTGTTGATCAGTTCTAGGAGTTTTCTGGTGGAACTTTTGGGTACAGTATTATATCATCTGCAAAAAAGTGATAATTTGACCTCTTCTTTTCCAATTAGTACTTTAATTTCCTTCTCCTGTCTTATTGCTCTAGCAAGAGTTTCAAGCACTATGTTGAAAAGGAGTGGAGATAGTGGACATCCTTGTCTGGTTCCTGGGTGCATGCTTGTTAACCCAGTACTTGGGAGGCAGAGGCAGAAGGACAGTAGTTCAAGGACATCCCCAGCCTGGCCTATAAGAGACCCTGTCTCAAAAACCCTAAAAGGGGAACTGGAGAGGTAGGTCAGTTGATAGAGCACTTGCCTAGCATATATGAAACCCTGAGTTTTATCCCCAGCACTGTATAAACTAAGTGTGGTGGCACATGCCTGTGAGCTCAGCAAATGTGAAGTAGAGGCAGGAAGATCAAGAGTTCAAAGTCACCCTCAGCTACATAGCAAAGTTCAAGGCCAGCCTGGGACACATAAGACCCTGACTCAATACATATGTGTCTTTAACCTTGGCCCCAGCTGGTGGTGCTGTTTGTAGGGGTTTAGAAAGTACAGCCTTGCTGAAGAAAGCACAGCACTGAGGGTGGGTGTTCTAGTTTGTTTCTCCGTTGCTGGGACAAAATATTCTGACCAATACCAACATGGGGAGTAAAGGGTTTATTTTATCTTACATCTCTTGGGTCACAGTTAATCACTAAGGGAGCCCAAGGTAGGAACTCAGGGCAGAAACCTGGAGGCAAGAGCTGGAGCACAGGCCATGGTGAAATGCTGCTTACTGGCTTGCTCTCCTGGCCCCTGCTCAGCCTGATTTCTTATACAACACAGGCCCACCTGCCCAGGGGTGGATCCACCCACAGTGGGCTAGGTCCTCCCACATCACTCAGTAATCAAAAAGATGCCCAACAGACATGGCCACAGGCCAGTCCAATGGAAGCAATTCACCAATTGTGCCTTCCTCTACCCAGGTGTGTCAAGTTGACAACTAAAGTTCTCCAACAGTGTGGGCTTTGAGAGGTCATAGCCTTGCCCCACTTCCAGCTTGCTCACCCTACTTCCTGTGCATATTTGAAGATGTGAGGCTCAGCTTTCTGCTCTGGCTGCCTCTGTCACCATGCCTTCCTACCATGATGGACTCTATTCCTCTGGAATTGTAGGCCCAAATAAACTCTTCCATTTTTTTAAATTTTATCTTTACTTTTAACTGTGTGTGTGTGTGTGTGTGTGTGTGTGTGTGTGTGTATGTACGTGTATGTACATGTGAGTGCAGGTGCCCACAGAAGCCAGAAGTGTCAGAACTCCCAGGAGCTGGAATTATAGGTGACTGTGAGCCACCTGACATGGTTATTGGGAATTGAACTCAGGTACTCTGGAAGAGCAGTATATTCTTAAATGCTGAGTCATCTTCCTAGCTCCCAAACTCTTCCTTCTATAAGTGGCTGTGGTCATGATGTTTTATCACAGCAACAGAAAAGAAATAAATACAGTGCCATTGCTCTGGGAGGGGCATGTGGGGAAGGCAGGTTGTATTTCTTGAGGCAGCAGAAGAGGCACCAATGAGACCAGAATCCAAAACCCAAACCAGGAACTTTGCCACAAACTCCATGACCTCACCTTCCCTTTCTCAGCCTTTTATTTTTAACGTTAAAAAAAAACTTTATTGAGAATTTCATAGAAATAAATACAGTGCCATTGCTCTGGGAGGGGCATGTGGGGAAGGCAGGTTGTATTTCTTGAGGCAGCAGAAGAGGCACCAATGAGACCAGAATCCAAAACCCAAACCAGGAACTTTGCCACAAACTCCATGACCTCACCTTCCCTTTCTCAGCCTTTTATTTTTAACGTTAAAAAAAAACTTTATTGAGAATTTCATACATAGAAGGTGTTTTGATCAAATCCATGCCCACTCCCTCCCCTCCAACACCTCCCATA
>NW_008359681.1:1415857-1419214 GCF_000622305.1 Nannospalax galili | reverse complement strand
CAGTATTTCAGAAAACTGGTCTCCTGACTGTAAATTTTGAACTGTAAATCTTCAAATCAGATTCACCCGACAATTTCTCTGTAACTTTCGCCACAACCTACTTATTCACTGGTATATCCTTGAAGTCGGGAATAATTATTATTATTATTATTATTTTGGTCTTTTTGAGACAGGGTCTCCCTGTATTCCTAGCTGACCTGGAACTCACTATATAGACCAGGCTGGCCTCAAACTCACAAAGATCCACCTGCCTCTGCCTCCCAAGTGCTGGGATTAAAGGTGTGTGCCACCATACTCAGCTTGAAAATTTCATTTTTAATGCAATTAACATTAAGATGTTTGCACATGCATTTCTAATCTCTATATATCTGATTATTACTAGTCACAGTCAGTTACTTTCTGAGATCCTTGGCGCCTGAGGGTGGATATAAACTCATCAGGTAGATTTCAATGGTAATGTTTTTCACATCTACTAATTAATAAGGAGCAAATTTTTATTTTTTTATCTTTTTAAAAATTTTTAATAACTACATGATTAGAAGAAGCATTTCACTATAGCTTTAACATATTCATTAACACATTCCAGAGCAAGGATACATCTCTTTCAAAAATGGCTGTAAACTTTTAAGTTCACAGTTGAATTAATACAGTTATACAATATTGAGCTTAGTATAAACCCTATAAGACGTGAAATTGAAAGAGGTTTTAATTTTAATGCTACTGTTTGCACATGTGTCTTTAATCTCTATGTATCTGATTATTACTAGTCACAGATAGTTACACTCAGATCCTTGGCAACTGAGTATGGCTCTAAAGTCATCAGGTAGATTTCATTGGTAATGTTTATCACCTCTACTATTTAACATGAAGTAAATTTTTATGCTTCTTCCTCAAATATGTCTTTTTTAAAAATTATTGATTTTTTTGTGTGTATATCATACAGAATATCCCACACAGTCTTATTCAAGTTTATAACCACTTTCCAAATGACACCCTCCCATAGCCTTCCCCCTCCCACACACTGGATCCCATATACTCTGTCATCCCTGTTACTGTCCACTATATTGTCAGCACCCCCCAGCCATTCCCCAGTGCTAGTCTGCCTGATGAATCTAGTCAATCTATCTAGAGATCCTTGTTTTAGGAAGATCAGCTGTTCCTCATCTAGCAGTAATCAGTTGTCAATATTCCTTTACATAAGATTGGGATCTGCTGGTCATTTCCCCAGTTCTATGCTGGGTTACTGTCTGGGAGACTTTTGGGCCACCCTGGCCAATAATCAAAGGCAGGTATCTCCTGTCTGGCATTGTTTCTTTTTATGTAGTCTTTAGTTATACATATGGACTCTTAAAAATTATATTGACCCCATTAATCTTTGATTATACTTTCCTTTTGGGTGTTTAAGACCCTACAATTGGCCCAGATAAACCAATTTATTTTTACTCTTAAGGTCATTTGAGGATCTGTTCCTCAGGGGTCACATGGGCTTGGGAGGAGCCCCTGGCTCCTTTCTTTTACCAGTTCTGCGTATGTGACGATAAGTCAAAGCTCCTACTTGACCATGGCTGGCTTCACTTGGAAGCATGGAGGAAATGATTCCTCTGTGTTGACCCTCCTCTTTGTAGACTGCACACTGGTTCAGGTCCATCTGGTGGGTCTCCAAGGTCTCCTTGATCAAGAGGACAGGTGACCCACCACAATTACAGGACATTTTGAGAGATGCTCATAGTCCCCTAGAACTAGTCGACCTAGGAGGGCAAGGAGCAAAAACTATCCTTTATGTCCCTCTGACCAAATTAGTATAGGCCTCAAAGTATGGCTGTTAAATATCCAAGGTTATTTCCACCAATCTTGTACTTACAATTACCATATGCCATGTAGATAGAGCTTGGGCAAAGACAAAATGCTCTCAGATAAACCTTGCCTAGACATAGCCTAGGCATATATTACATTCTTTGATCAGGTTGTATGTATAATTTGTCAGTAGGTTGTTGGCCTAATATGGTTCCCTCTGGTTTCCTAAAACTAGCTAGGCACTGTTTATCTCTCACATTTTCTAACCCTTCCACCATGGTTTCCCCATTTAAGGTGCCCCTGTTTTTCCCATTTCTCCCTTAATAATACCCTTCTCCTACGGTCCCACCTCTCTTGAGCTCCTTCTTTCCCTTTATCCCCTAGGTTCCTTGTATAGCCTTCCCTCCCCTCTCCCCTTAAAATAACCCTATTATTGTCCATATCTCCCTTGCTAACACCTGTTTTCTATGGTTCTTCTCTTTCAGAGTCTTTCTTTTTGTTTACCTCCCTGGTTCCTCTTCATTATCCTGGTTCCTGTAGTTATGTCTGGATTTATATTCACATATAAGGATTTGGTGCTAGGATCCACATACGAGGGAGAACATACATCGTTTTTTTTCTGAGATTGTGTTACTTCACTTAGTATAACAGTTTCTAGTTCCATCCATTTACCTGCAAATTTCATGATTTCATCTTTTTTCACTGCTTAGTAAAACTCCATCGTATAAATGAACCTCATTTTCATTATCCACTCTTTGGTTGAGGGACACTTGGGTTGCTTCCATCTCTTAGTTATTGTGAAAATAGCAGCTACAAACATGGATGTACAAGTGTCTCTGCAACAGGATGAGTTCTTTGGGTATATGCCAAGGAGTGGTATAACTGGGTCAAATGGTAGGTTCATTGGTAGTTTTTTAAGAGTTCTCCACACTGCTTTCCATAGGGGTTGAACAAGTTTGCAGTCCCACCAGCAGTGGATGAGTGTTCCCCTTTCCCCACATCCTCTCCAACATTTGGTATCATTTGTTCTCTTGATCTTAGCCAGTCTGACTGGGGTAAGGTGAAATTTTAAAGTGGTTTTAATTTGCATTTCCCTGATTACTAGTGATGTTGAAAACCTTTTTAAGATGCTTCTTAGCTATCTTTATCTCTTCTTTTGAGAACTCTCTGTTCAGTTCCTTAGCCCATCTTTTAATTGGCTTGCTTCATTTCTCAATTCTTTGTTTCTTGAGTTCATTATATATTCTAAATATTAAACTTCTGTCAGATGTGTTGCTGGTGAAGATTTTCTCCCATTATGAGGGGTTTCTCTTCACTTCCTTGGTTGCTTCTTTTGATGTACAGAAGCTTTTTTTTAGTTTAATGAGGTCCTATTTGTTGATTCTTGACCTTTTTCCTGGACAGTTGATATCCGGTTTAGAAAATCCTTTCCTATACCTATATCTTGTAGGTTATTACCAATGTATTCTTCTAACAGTTTCAGAGTTTCAGGCTTCACATTGAAGTCTTTGATCCATTTGGAGTTGACTTTGTGCAAGGTGAAAGACAGGGGTTTAGTTTCTG
>NW_008359681.1:1414586-1414788 GCF_000622305.1 Nannospalax galili | reverse complement strand
GGAAGTTCTCTCTCCATTTCTATCTTTTTGAATAAATTAAGTAGTATTGGACGTAGATCCTCTTTAAATGTCTGATAGAATTCTGCTGTAAATCCATCTGGTACTGCAATTTTTTTAGTCAGGAGTTTTTTGTATTACTGTTTCAATTTCTTTTTGTGTTATGGGTCTGTTTAAGCTGTTAATCTCTTCTTCGTTTCATTTT
>NW_008359681.1:1412064-1414315 GCF_000622305.1 Nannospalax galili | reverse complement strand
TCAGTTTCATTGATTTCTGCCCTGATTTTTGTTATTTCTTCTTGTCTGCAGGGTTTGGGTTTTGTTTGCTGTTGCTTTTCAAGTGTGTTGCATTGGAGTGTTAAGTCATTTATTTATGTTCTTTCTGATTTTTTGATGCAGGCACTTACAGCTATAAATTTCCCTCTAAGGACTGCTTTCATTGTGTCCCAGAGGTTTTGTTGTGTTGTACTGTGTTTTTCGTTTAGTTCCAGGAATACTTTTATTTCTTTCTTAATTTCTCCTTTCACCCATTCATCATTCAGGAATGTGTTGTTTAATCTCCATATGTTCATGTGGTTACTGAGGTTTCTTACAGTGTTGATTTTAAGCTTTATTGCATTGTGGTCTGATAGAATGCATTGAATTATTTCAATCTTTTGGTGTTTGTTGAGGTTTGCTTTGTGCCCCAGTATATGGTCGATTTTGGAGAGGGTTCCATGGGGTGCTGAATAGAAAGTATGTCCTTTGGTGCTTAGGTAGAATACTCAGTAGATGTCTGTTAGGTCTATTTGATATATGGTATTGTTTAATTCAGATGTCTCTCTGTTAACTCTCTGCCCTGTTGACCTATCTAATGGAGACAGTATTCTTTGGTGTTTGGGTGGAATATTCGGTGGATGTTTGTTAGGTCCATTTGATATATGGTATTGTTTAATTCAGATGTCTCTCCGTTAATTCTTTGTCCTGTTGACCTATGTAATGGAGACAATGCGGTATTGAAGTCCCCTACTATTAATGAGCTGGGATTAATCTGGGTCTTAATGTCCTGTAGTACTGTTTTTATGAAGTTGGGTGCACCAGAGTTTGGTGAATATATGTTCATGATTGTAATATCTTCTTGGTCTATTGTTCCTTTGATCAGAATGTAGTGGCCCTCTTCATCTCTTCTGATTAGTTTTAGTTTAAAATCTATTTTAACAGATATTAGAATTGAAATGCTTGCTTTTTTCTTAGTACCATTCGCTTGGTATATTTTTTTCCATCCTTTCAGGTAGAGCCTGTCTTTGAAGGTGAGATGGGTTTCTTGTAGACAGCAAAGAGGTGGATTTTTGTTTCTTAATCCATTCACTTAGCCTGTTTCTTTTTACTGGGGAGTTCAGTCCATTGATATTTAAAGTTAGTAATGAAAGATGTGTATTGAATCCTGCCATTTTTATTTCTGTTCACATTCTTGATATAGCTATGCATTTCCACAGTTATACCTTCATTGAATTTCTTTCCGTCACCCCTTGTGTATAGTCATTCCTTTCTTCAGCTCTTTGTATTGCTTCAAGAACTCTCTTCAGAGAATTTTCAGGGCTGGTTTTGTGGACATGAATTCTTTTCAGCCTATTTATGTCATGGAAGATTTTTTTTTCCCCTTCGACTATGATAGACATTTTGGTAGGGTATAGTAATCTGGGTTGGCATCTATGGTCATTTAGAACTGGGAATACTTTGGTCCAGGCTCTTCTGGCTTTCTTAGTTTGTACTGAAAAGCCAGCTCTAATCCTGATGGGTTTTACTTTATATATGACTTGTTGTTTTTCTTTTGCAGCTTTCAGTATTGTTTCTTTGTTCTGAACATTTAGTGTTTTTACTATGATGTACCATGGAGAGTTTCTTTTCTGTTCCTGTCTATTTGATGTTCTATATGCTTCTTGTATTTGCATGGGCATGCCTTTTTTTAATTTTGGGAAATTTTCTTCTGCAATCCTGTTGCAGATCTGTTCCATACCATTATCTTGAGATTCTTCTCCTTGCTGTATGCTTATGATTTGTAAGTTTGTTTTTTTATGGTGTTACACAGTTCTTGCATATTCCATTCTTATGCTGTGATGGCTAATCCTGGGTGTCAACTTGACTGGATCTGGGATTAACTTAAGTGAGAGATATTTTCTTGATTGGATCATCTGAAACTGGAAGACATACCTTAAATGTGGGTGCTAACATCTGATGGCAGCCCGTATAAAAGGCCATGGCAGAGGAGAACACCTGGCTTCTTGCTGATTGCCTTCTCTCTCGCTGGTGAGTTCGTCTTGCTGCTGAAGACTGAAGACTAGCTGATCTTTTGGAATTCATCAGACTTTCAATGCCAGATTGGGACTACTGAGACATCCAGCCTCGTGGACTGAGTGACTACGGATTCTCAGCCTCTCCAGTGTGGTGTAAACATTGCTGGACTACTTGGACTCTATCCTGTGAGCTAAGCTGATAAATCTCTATACATATATATTCATTCTACTGGTTC
>NW_008359681.1:1401399-1412038 GCF_000622305.1 Nannospalax galili | reverse complement strand
TAAATTTTTCATAATCTTTGCTTGAGTGGTCTAATTCATCCACTTTATCTATCTTTCAGTCTTGATATTCTGTTTTCCATTTCATTCATCTTGTTGGTGAGAATGTCTGTCTCCTGTCGCTTCTAACTGACTTATTGAATGTTTCACTTCCTTTCATTTCAGCCTGAGTTTTCTTCATATTTCTAACTCTTTTCTGAATTCAGTCAGAAGTTTATCCCTATCTTCCTTCAGTTCTTTGATTTGTGTTTTTGTGTGTTCTTTAAATTTTTTTAATTCCTTGATCATGTTTATGATTGTTCTTTTAAATTCAGTGTCCTGGATTATCTCTAGGGTGTTCTCCTTGTAGAACTCTTCTACAGGGTTGGTGGTTTGGTGTGAACATGGTGTTTTGGTTTTCCCTGTTATTTTTCTGTTGTGATTTTTGCATGTGGATTTCTTTTGTTGTTTGTCATGAAATTCAAGCCCTCTTTTGTTGCGTTGACGTTTGCTTCTGTTTGTATTATTGGTATGCCTTGGAGGCTTCAGGTTCTCTCTTTTGATTTTATATTGGAGTGGCCAAATTGCTTTTGTCTTCAGGAGTTCCCACAGATGCCCAAGTGAGATGAGGGTCAGATGCTCTCAGGGTTTCTCCTAAGGTCTGGATCCCTCCAGGAAAGATGCTGCCCTCAGGAATTTGGGGGCTGGGCTGGCCTGGGAGAAGGGCCCAGGATAGATGCTGGTCTCAGGAAGCTGGTGGCTGTGCCATCCAGGGATGTAAAGGGAGGTGAGGGTGGGACCAGGCCCAGAGGATTCCTGGGGGCCGCAGGGAGGAACTGGGTTGGTCTGGATGCAAAGGATCAGAAAGCATTGGTGGCTCTGGGCTGAGAGGTTAGTCCTGGTGTTTGGGGTGCCAAGACAAGAAATGGGCCTGTACCCAGGCTAGGAGTAGAGATGCAGTGGAGGAGCTGTGAGGGTGAAAGAGGCTGGGGGAGTCAAGGCATGGTGGGTGTGCTGGACTTACCCAGGGAAAATGCTGGGACCAGGACACTGGAGGCTGTGTGCCCTCTCAGCCTTCTTTTTATTTGAACCTATAAACTGAAAGAGTATACCAATAGTTCTTTTTCAATTTATTTATTTGTTTTGTGTGGCTGTGGGTATGGGTGTACACATACCAGAGTGCATGTGTGGTGGCCAGAGGACAACGTACAGGAGTCCATTCTCTTCTTCCACTATGTGGGATTTGGACATTGAACTCAGGTTGTCAGTCTTGGGAGAAAGGGCCTTTACCCAGTGAGCCATCTCACTGACCCCTAGATCAATAGTTCTTAATAAACTGTCTCTCCAATCATGGTCAGAAAAGGGAGGAGAACCCAAGAATGGATAATGGACCAGAGTACATGTTGAGGTCTCTAAGGCAGCATGTGTGGAACAGGATTGTAGGGAAGTGGCATGGCCCCTGCTGTGGGTAACAAGATGCAACCAAGGCTCAGTTGTCTGCCTAGAAAGAGTTTGTCTGTGTAAGGGAGTAATTATGAGAAACATACATGCAGTGGCACCCTCCATGTTAGCTTCTGATTTGGTAAGGAAATTGTATTTTATTCTAGAAAAATTGTTTAAGATTGGCAGTCTCCTCTTGAACTTTAATAGTTGGTGTAAAACTCAGGGATGTCACCCTTGCTGCTTGTGTGTGCCACCAGCAGGTGCACACTTAGGTGTGCATCTTCCACACCATTTCTATGATCTTTCAGATATTTTTCTCTTGTGTTTTTGAAAGACTTATTTTTCTGGGGCTGGAGAGATGACTCAGTGGTGCAGAGCACTGGCTGCTCTTGCACAGGACCAGAGTTTGATTCCCAGCACCCACATGGCACCTAACAACCATCTGTAACTCCAGTTCCAGGGGATCCAATGCCCTCTTCTGACCTCTGCGGGCATTGCATGACATGGGTGCACTTACACATATGCAGGCAATACATTCATACACATAAAATAAAATTATAAATATTAAAAGATTTATTTTTCTTTTTGTGTATGTATGTATGTATGTATATATCTGTGTGCCTATATGCCACATGTGTGTGGGTGCTTTCAGAGGCCAAAAGAGGCAGTGGATTTTCTGGAGCTGGAGTTACAGGCAGTTGTGAGCTGTTTGACATAGATGCTGGGAATCAAACTCAGGTCCTCTGGAAGAATAGCAAGTACTCTTAAACACCGAGCAATCTCTCCAGGCCCTGTTTGTTTTTTGAGGCAAAATCTTGTTATGTAGCCTTTGCTGGCCTGGTAATCACTGTGTAGCTCAGGCTGGCCTTGAACTCATGACAGTCCTCCTGTCTCAGCCTCCTGAATGCTGGGATGCTGTGGAACACTGTCCTTTAAGCATAGTAGCCCTGAATATCTTTTTTTAAAATTTATTTATTATTTTTATTTTATGTGTATGAATGCTATGCCTGCATGTAGGTAAGTGCACCCATGTCGTACAATGCCTGCGGAGGACAGAAGAGGCTGTCGGATCCCCTGGAGCTGGAGTTTTGGACAGTCGTTAGCTGTCATGTGGGTGCTGGGATTCAAACCTGGGTCTTCTGCAAGAACAACCAGTGTTCTTAGCTGCTGAGCCATCTCTCCAGTCCCACCATGAACATCTTGACCAGAACAGCTGTGAACACCCACAAGAGACCCTGCAGATTGGCCTATTGACCTTCCCTCACAGAGGGAGAGGATAGGGTGGGTCATTAGACCCTCACCAGAAATTCCAGTCCACTCTCAGCTGTATATAATTCTGCCCCAGCTGCATGTGGGCTTGAGAGGTGCTAGTCTCAGAGTATATAAAGGGTAGAAGGTTACCTGGAGGGGGAAATTCTATCTATGAAATCATGAGGAAGTCAGCATTCATACTGAGGTGAGAATTTCAGTGATGCAGCTGTGTGGGGAATCACCCATGTAAGAAAGCCCAGTAGAGTCCTTCACCAAGATAGACTTGGGTGGAATGGTTACTTTGGCCTCTCTTTGGTGCCCCATTTAGGGTGAGTAGACGCCTGTTCATGCCTCCTCAGGAAAAGGTAATGCAGCACTGGGTGCCCAAACAGGGATCAGACAGGACCAAAGATAAGTTTGGGAGGAACAGTTGCATTGTCCTCCTTACTAGAGATGAGACAAACAAAGAGGTAACTGAAGCTAAGCTGTCTGAGGATGGATCATCCTTGGGGGCAATCCCACTGTGTCTGTCCTTCTCCACGAGGTATGGAATGCCGTGTCTCCTTGATGAATGTGGTTCACCAAGGGAGTACTGAGACATCCCAAGGAGGGCTGGTAGACCAGAGAGTATATTGCAGCCTCTGGAAATGGCACGTAGAGAACCATGATTGTAAGGAAAGCTGTGGCAGAAGTTGCATTGCCCCCACTGTGGATGATGAGATACAACCGAGGTTCAGCTGTGTACCCAGAAAAAGCTTGCCTGCATGCTACGTGGGTGGCACCCTCATGCTAGTCTCTGCTTTGGTAGGTAAATTGGGTAAAGGAGGGGATGAGATGATAGTAGTTGGCTGTTCCTTCCAGCTGGGGAGACATAAGGAAAAGAGAGTACAAATTAGATCTATGCTAAACAGCCCCTTGTGGGATCTAAAAACTTGAAGTCCATGGGAAGACTCAAACAGTGAAGAGTGAAGAGATGGGTCAAAATGACAATGGGGAAACTGGGCAGGAGAGAAGCGCTGTTTGATGCCCAGTTCACCGGGTCAGCTGGATGGTGCTCACTGGAGAGTTAAAAAGGAAATTTATCCATCAGGGACCTTGGGACTGGTGTGGGCTTTTGTGGCCTCCCTGTGCCCTATGGTGAGATGTGATTTTTACTGTGTAGGAAGGCTCAAGAGAATTAAATGACTTAGACTAGCATGTAAATTGGGTTTGTAAAATGCTAAAGCAATCAAGAGTATATAAGAATGTCAAGCAGATAAAGGAGTTTGTCCAGGTCACATGACATGTAGTGAGATTTGAGTGAAGCTGGAATTCTAAGGAAAGATAGTCCACAGGAAGCCAGGGGCTATGCTGATGAGCCCATGGAAGGCTTTAAAGCCTGAACAACGGTTTATCAAAGGTTGGATGCCATGAAGATATGAGTGAGCCAACTGTGTCAGGTGCTTGGAGGAAAGATCTCATATGTGTTTGTGGAGGGACTTGACAGCTGCTTCCCTAATGGGACGGCCAAGGTCCCCTGCACATGAGGATCGTGCACAGTGATCAGAGGCCCTGATGAGTTGTGGATTTATTGGTCCCCTACTAATGTGCAGAATATTTGGACATGGGTGAATGCTGGGACCAGATATGCCTTGGTTCCTGGTACATCAGGAGCATCAGGAGCAATGAGCATCATTGGGTGGCTATAGAATGGTAGAAAGAACTGAATTTATCCTAGGGATAGGTAACTATCTCCCCCAGAGTATTCTGTGTACATTTTTCCCTTTGGGATGGGGGCTAGAGATTGTTCACCCAGATTGGACCCTTTCAGCAGCCAAGTTTGGCCTATGGAGAGGCAGCAGCTATTGCCCTGGCCTGGAGTCTGTCAGACCAGCAGAGTCAGTTGGAATTGGGTGGCAAGCAGGTAGACAAAAGCATGACCCAGCTCCCCTTTGACCCCAGGCCAGACCAAGCAACACTGAACCAACCCTACTAAGTCCCACCCTGGGGGGCGGGGTATGCAGTAGCACCACGGAAGCACTCCAGGAATAGATGGTGCGTGGAGCATGACCTTGGATCATAGAGGAGCACTAAAGTAGTGCTTCCTATTCACGCTGCCACAGTTGATCTTTTGAAGAAACTTCATAGAAATGATGAGACCTTTTCATCTTGTATTGGACTTTGCTGATATGTTTTTAACCTCTGAATCCCGAAACCAATTGACATTTGCTTGAATGGACAGGGGTGGGCCTTTGGGGTTCCTGTAAAAAGGTTCTTGTGTGTGTTATATGTGTGTGGGAGTGGGCAGAGGTGGATTTGGGGGATCTCACTCAATCACTGTCCACCTAATTTTTTGAGACAAGGTCTCTCACTGAACCTGGAGATCATCATGTGTGCTAGACTGGCTGGCCAGTGAGCCCTCAGAATCTGCCCCAGTGCTGGGGTTATAGATACATGCTGCCTTGCCTGTCTTTTTTTCAAATATTTTAGTTATTATTTTTATTTTATGTATATGAGCATATTGCCTGCATGTATGCTAGTGCACCCATGTCATGCATTTCTGCAGAGGTCAGAAGAGGGCTTCAGATTCCCCTGGAACTGGAGTTAAGGACAGTTTGTAGCCACCATGTGGGTGCTGGGAATTGAACCTGGGTCCTCTGCAAGAGCAGTCAGTGCTCTTAATAGCTGAGTCATCTCTCCAGCCCCCTTGCCTGCCTTTTATGTGGGTGTTGGAGATCTGAACTTAGGTCCACATGCTTACCCACTGAGCCTTCTTTCCAACCCCTTAAAAAGGTTCTTTACATAATGCCCACCTCGGAGGATCTTACGGAAAATCATGTGAAATATGTACAAGTACACATAGCACACATGGGAACAAGGACAGGAAGTCAGTCCATGCAGTATACAAGTCCCAGGCATAGCTACAACATTCTTGGGAATATTGTGGTGAGAAGCATATGGTATCTGACAAAGTTATTGAGACGCACCTATAACAGCCTGTGCCTGTGAAAGTAAAACCGCTGCAGGTGTTTGGGGGACTCCAAAGGTACTGGATTTTCATATCCCACCTTGTTCACCATAAGGTCAGAGAGGAGAAAAGACAGACAGGGCCAAGTGATGCAAGGACAAACAGGCTTTATTCAGGAAAGGACCTGCAAGAGTGGTCACTAGTGTAAGAAGCAGAGCCTCACAGGATGGAATAGAGTTAGAGGGCAGAAAAGGGGAAAGGGAAGGGGACCTGCAATATTCCCTGTTTGGTCAGTTGTCAGCTGTTGTTACTAGGAGTAACTAAGGAACTATTGTGTGTGGTAGGTTGAAGAATGAATGTCAAGTGACCAAAAACCATCTCTTGTGGCCAGCTGCTACTGGAGTAGGAAGGGCAAGAATCTAGAAACACAGGCTAGTTTCAGGAATTGTTGTTATTTAACCAAATGGAAGAGCTTTACAAAAATGATGTAACCATGGCTAACATTCAAGGGGCCCAAGCTAAATAGCTGCATGTTCCCACAGCTCTAAGAAGGATTTACTTCAGTTTACAGGATCTAAGATGATCTGGTCATTCATGGTGGGAAAGCCATGGCAGCAGGAGCCTGGGGCGGTTTGGTTGTCCTCAGCATGGAATCAGGAAAACTTGGGTTGCAAGCAGAGCCAGCCCAGGACCCTCAAGGCCCATTCACCCCCAGGGTCATAAGTCTGCCAGGAAGGCCCCATGTCCTAAAGGTTCCTCAGCTTCCCAAAACAGCACCATCAAGTAGGGACCAAGTGTTCAAATACATGAGGCTGTGGGGGACATTCCACAATAATATTGTTATTCCAAAGCATAACAGTAGGTGTCTGCCATTGGTGTGCCACCAGTCCATCCCAACCAAGCAGCCCTATTTTGATTAATGAGCCTGTCTCACACAGAAACCCAAGAGACACAGCCCAGCAGAGGAGGATTCAAGAGCAAGTAGCTTATTTGGGATGTGGTTCTGGGAAGCTAGTAAAGGAAGGGAAAAAGAGGCAGGGAAGGGACCAACTGAAGGTGCTTTATTGAACATGTTACTACCTGAGGGTAGTGGTTCATACCTGTATTCTCAGAACTTGGGAGGCTGAAGCAAAAGTACTACCACAAGTTCAAAGCCAGCCTGGGCTATAGATTAAGGCTGTTTTAAAAACAAACAAAAAAATTACTGCTATGGATATCGGGGCTCAGCCCAGCTAGGGGACTTTGGAATGGTGGAAGGATGTTCATCCAGGGATTTCCAGGAACAGTTGTTTCCTGGCATCTCCATCCTGTCTCTGTCTAGGCAGAACAAGTTACTGAAGACAGGAAGCCCCCAGCAGAGGGTTGTAAGTACAGACAGTGGAAAGCTGGGCCAGCATTCATGGAAAGAGTTCCTGCCCAGTAGATCTGGACACAGCACAGGTGGCTTCTCCCATAGTATAAGATTTCTCTTAGCCACCATGGAGGGCCTGCTCTTTTTCGGTGATGATAATCAGAGAAGACAGGATAGACGCAGTCGGGTCCTCCTTGGTCTTAGAATACACATCATCTGGCATGTACAGGAGGTGAGAGGGAGCATAGAGCAGCGGAGAAAGATCATTTACTTCTTGGAAGGCAAGAACTTGCCTCCATGAGGTCAAGGCTGTTCTATTCTAATGAATCCATTTTTTTTTATTACCATATGAACACCAGATGTAGTGGCATGAGACTTTAATCCCAGACTTCAGAGCCAGAGGCAGGTGGATCTCTGTAAGGTCAAGGCCATCTAGTCCACATAGTGGCTTCCAGGCAGCACAGGACTAGGGAGACCTTGTCCAAAAAATAAAAATAAAAAAAAAATATACCATATGAATATGCAAAAAAATAAAGAATAAAATCATCCTCCCCCAACTTCACAAATCCCTTAAACTATGTGACAAGAATTTTAAGTGTTCAAAAGTATGATTTTATATTAAATAACATGACATAGAACAATGTTGTTATGTTTGTATTATTTGTTTGAAAAAAAAGCAAGGTACAGAGCAGAAGGAAGACCACAGCACATTGTTTCTTAAAATGATACATCTATGCCCATGATTATTTATGCAAGGGTTATCTCTAGAAAGATCCTCAAGTGAGGGCTGGGGAGATGGCTCAGTGGGTAGTGCTTGCTGTTCAAATATGAAGACCTAAGTTCGGATCTCCAGGACCTACATAAAGCCAAACGTGGTAGTGTGTCTGTAATCTCTGTGCATGCAGTTCTATGATAAGATGGGAACAGAGACAGGAGCATCCCCTTGGAAGCTCAGGGGCCAGCTAGGCTGGTGTACACAGCAACAAATAAGAGACCTTGTTTCAAACAAGGTGGAAGGCAAGGACTTGTGCTCAGGGTTGTTCTCTGGCCTCTACATGGGTCCTGTAACATGCATGCATCCACACTTACATATAGGAAGCCACACCCACAAAGATTTAAAAAAAAAATCCTCAGGTCACATCCCAAGATACATTCTAAAAAGAAAAATAAAAGGGAAAAGTTATACAGGCTAATTTTAATTTTCTACTCTGAATGACATTAATTAAAGAAAAAAAAAAAAAAGGACTGTTGAGCTGGAGGTTGGCTCGTTAAGATCCATTGCTGCAAAAGCATGAGGACCAGAGTTCACATTTCCGCATCCATGTAACAAGTCAGGTGTGGTCCCATCAAACCTGTAACCCCAGCCCTGAGCTGGGTACAAACAGGAGGATCTGCTGATATTGAGCCTAGCAATAAATAAATAAATAAAATGCAAGTTCCAGGTTCAGAGGGAGCCCCTTCCTCAAAGGTATAAGGTGGAGAGTGATAGAGAAGGACAGCCCAGTCTTCCTCTGACCTCCATGCCCACACACACACACACACACAAACACACACACATACACACACGCACACACAGAGGACACACACATGACTGTTATCTTTAAGTTTCCTGGGTAATCCTCAAGGCAGTGGCCGTACAGTCAGACTATAACTCATTCAAACCCTGTTAGGCAAACATTAAACTCACTTAGACAACATTTGTAAGAATTCTCAAACTCAGGGCTGAAGAGGTGGAATGTTCTGTGTACCTTAGGTGGAAGGAGCTAGTAGGGAGGAATGGGGATGACTATGATCCAAACACATTGTATGGGGCTGGAGAGATGGCTCAGCAGTTAAGAGCACTGTCTGCTCTTGCAGAGGACCAGATTTTGGTTCCCAGTATCCACATGGTGGCTAACAACCATCTTTAACACCAGTTCCAGAGGATCCAATGCTCTCTTCTGACTTTCATGGGCATCACACAACATGGGTGCACTTACATACAATAACTCATACACAAAAAATAAAAATAATAAATAATATATTTTAAATTTGTTTTTATTGAATCTTTGTGTATTTCATGCATAATATCTCAAATGAGCTTAATCATCTTTATACCTCCATCGCCACTGGCAGCCTCGTAGAGGCCCCCCCCCCAGCCGCCACTGGAACTCATATACTCTGTCATCCATGTTAAGGTCCACTATGTCAAGTCAGCATCCCCAGACGTTCCCCAGTGCAAGGTCTAGTTAACTTATCTAGAGTATCACTTTAGGAAGATCAGTTCTTCCTTACTTAGCAGTAATCAGTTGTCAATTATTTCTTCAGCTAAGATTGGGTATGCTGTTCATTTCCCCAGTTCTATGCTGGGTTTTTGTCTCCTTGAGTTTGCATGGGACTTGTATATACTGACACTATTGCCATAGAATCATATGAGCCGGGTACCAGGAGCTTGAAGGACTCTGTTTCCGTATGGTCATGCACCTCCTCCCTGGCTCTTACAATCTTTCCACGCCCCTCCTCCGTGATGGTCCCTGAGTCCTTGGTGGGTGAAGTTTAATATAAGAGTCCTGTTCAAGGACCCAGCATTCTGTAGACCCTTAATCTCTATGCTTAGCCATTTGCGACCTTTTGTGTTCCTGGCCCTCTGTTGCATGAGGGACCTTCATTAATGAGAACTGAGAGATTCATTAGTGTCCTCTTCTTTACCCATGTTCTATGTTCTGTGTACCTTAGGTGTAGAGGTTGCATTGTAGATGTGTTGCTTAGGCCTGGGCAATTCATAGACAATGTCTGTGGGTGACCAGTTGTGGTACTTGGTAATAGTTTCCAACTGGTGCAAAATAGGCTTCTTTGATGAGTGGTGACTGGGATATTTGTCTGTAAATATAAGGGTACCTATTTTGAACATAGTAAGAAGTTACATTAGTCTAGGGATGTGACAGTCTTAGGGTTTTCTTTAAGATCTATGACTACTCCAGCCATAGGTACTTGGTTATGTTTACAGTACCATACTTGGGTTTCCTCCCATTGAGTGGGATTTTAGTTCAATTAGGTAGCTGTTGATTGCCCCAAGATAAAAGTGCCACTACTGGTTCTCCTATCCTCAGGCCTCTTGGGGTGGGTTTATCGCGCAGCCCTCCGCGCATTGACTCCCCCGGCCACATTCACCCTTCCATCTCCCCTGCTGTTCTCTGCTCCTAGTTTGGGCCCTGTGCCACTCCTAGTCTTGGGGCCCCAGACACCTGGGGAACCGGTACTGCTTCCTGATCATTTTCACCCAGACCAGCTTGGTGCTTTCCTTGGGCCCCAGGAGAACTGCTTCTAGGCCTGGCCCTGCTTCACCTCTCACTGCTTCCCTGGACCTGCACCACCAGCTGGCTCTCCTGGCCTGCTCTCCTACCCTCAGGCCTCTCTTGGAGTGGGTCTATCGCGGAGCCCTCCACACCTTGACTCCCCCGGCCTCATTCACCCTTCCATCTCCCACGTTGTTCTCTGCTCCTAGTTTGGGCCCTGCGCCATTCCTAGTCTTGGGTCGCCAGACACCTGGGGACCCAATACTGCTTCCTGACCCTTATCACCCAGACCAACTCAGTGCCTTTCTTGGGCCCCAGGAGCACCGCTTCTGGTCCTGGCCCCGCCCTCACGTCCCTCTACTTCCCTGGTCCTGCAACACCCACCAGCCTCTTTAT
>NW_008359681.1:1367423-1400022 GCF_000622305.1 Nannospalax galili | reverse complement strand
TTGCCTTAAAATGAATTTTTCTGTATGAAACTGTATTTTAACAACTAAGTGGAGATCTTTTTTAAATGTTAAAACCTCATTTAATTTTATGTCTTGTAGAGTTTATAATCAGTAAAAGATTGTACAAGCGTAATAATTCCTCTGTAAACCTAAAAATGTACAGCCAATTTTGAAAGAGATGTACCCTAGCTCAGAAAAATGTTATTGAATAGGTTAATGCTGTTGTAATGAAATGCTTCTTCTAAATAAAAAAAAAAAAGTGAAGATTCTGGAATTCCTAGGGAAAAAAAAAAAAAAGTGCCACTACTTTACCAATGGAGTATGCTGTGCTGGCCATTGATGGGGTTATTTGGTCTTGAAGCTGGTGCTAGATCATCCATTGATGCTTTCCTTTGGTACTTTCATAGCGTTCTCCAAAGCTATGAGAGCTCGCCTTCAGGGGAAGTGGTTGTAGGTCAGTTGCAGCTCTATTGCTCCAAATCCTGTGTCTGATGTATGTTCTGTCTTTGGCAGTAGGGCCTTACCCTCAAGCTCTGGGCAGCCATCAAGGGCTGTGGCAATAGCCTGAGTAATTTTGGGAGTCCCTTGGACCACCCTGGCCAACAACTCAAAGGAAGGTATCTCCTGTCTGGCACTGTTTCTTGTTATATAGCCTTTAGCTATACACATGGACTAATGTGGAGATACTGTATGTGTTATTTGTCATTAGGTTGTTGGACTAATATGATTCCCTCTGGTTGTTTACAACTAGCTAGGCATTATTTATCTTTCCTCTCTCTCCCTGTCTAACCCTTCTGCCATGGTTTCCCCATTTAAAGTATCCCCATTTTCCCATTTCTCCCTTGATAATACCAGTCTCCTATGGTCCCACCTCTCAAGCGCCTTCTTTTCCTTTATCCCCAAATTTCCTTGTATAACCCTCCCTCCCCCCTCCCATTTAAATAGCCCCATTTTTATCCATTTCTACCTTAGTAAAACCTGTCTCTTACTGTTGTTCTCTCTCAGGTTCTTTCTTTCCTTGTACCACCCTGGGTGCTTTTCATTATTCTGGTTCTTGATTCCTGCAGTTACATCTGGATACATACTCACATATAAGGATTTGGTGCTAGGATCCACATATGAGGGAGAACATACGTCATTTGTCTTTCTGGGTCTGTGTTACTTCACTTAGTATAACAGTTTCTAGTTCCATCCATTTACCTGAAAATTTCATAATTTCATCTTTCTTTACCACTGAGTAGAAGAACTCCAATGTGTAAATGCACCACATCTTCATTATCCACTCATCAGCTGAGGGACACTTAAGTTGCTTCTGTCTCTTAGATATTGTGAAAAGAACAGCAATAAACATGGATATAGAAGTATCTCTGCAATAGGATGAGTCCTTTGGGTGTATACCAAGGAGTGGTATAACCGGGTCATATGGTAGGTTCATTTTTATTTTTTAAGAGTTCTCCACACTGCTTTCCATAAGGGTTGCAGGAGTTTGCAATCCCACCAGCAGTGGATGAGTGTTCCCCTTTCCCCACATCCTCTCCAACATTTGGTAACATTTGTTCTCTTGATCTTAGCCAGTCTTACTAGGTAAGATGAAGCCTTAAAGTGGTCTTAATCTGTGTTTCTCTAATTACTAATGATGTTGAACACTTTTTGAGATGTTTCTTAGCCATCTTTATTTCTTCTTTTGAGCACTCTCTGTTCAGCTCCTTAGCCCATCTTTTAATTGGGTTACTTGTTTTCTTGATTATTTGTTTTTTGAGTTCTTTATATATTCTGGATGTTAAACCTCTGTCAGATGTGTCACTGGTGAAGATTTTCTCCCACTCTGTGGATTTTCTCTTCACTTCCTCGGTTGCTTCTTTTGATATACAGAAGCTTTTTAGTTTAATGAAGTCTCACTTATTGATTCTTGACCTTAATTCCTGAGCAATTGATGTCCGATTTGGAAAATGCTTTCCTACACCTACAACTTGTAGGTTATTGCCAATGTTTTCTTCTAACCATTCCAAGTTTCAGGTTTCACTTTTGTGCAAGTGAAAGATGAGGGTCTAGTTTCATTCTTCTACAAGTAGAGGTCCAGTTTTGCCAGCACCATTTGTTGAAGATGCTGTCTTTCCTCCATTGTGTGTTCTTAGACCCTTTGTCAAATATCAGGTGACTGAAAATTGTGTGTACTCCATGCTTTCCCCTTAAGGTAGTGCCTGTCCTTGAAGGTGAGATGGGTTTCTTGCAGACAACAAAAAGATGGATTTTGTTTCTTAATCCATTCAACTAGCTATTTTGACTGGGGAGTTCAGTTCATTGATATTTAAAGTTATTATTGAAAGATGTATATTGGTTCCTGTCATTTTAATTTGTTTGCATTCTTGGTCTAACTGCGTTTCCACAGTTATACTTAGTTTCTTGCTGTTACCACTTTAATATAGTCATTCTTTCTTCAACTCTTTGTATTGCTTCAAGAATTCTCTGAAGGACTGGTTTTGTGGACATGAATTCTTTCAGCCTATTTATGTCATGGAAGATTTTTCTTTCCCCTTCAACTATAATAGACATTTTTACTGGTTAAAGTATTCTGGGTTGGCATCTGTGGTCATTTAGAACTGGGAATACTTTGGTCCAGGCTCTTCTGGCTTTCATAGTTTGCACTGAAAAGTCAGCTGTGATTCTAATGGGTTTTCCTTTATATGCCACTTGTTTTTCTTCTGCAGCTATCCGTATTCTCTCTTTGTTCTGTGTTTTTACTATGATATGCTGTGGGGAGTTTCTTTTCTGGTCCTGTCTATTTGATGTTCTATGTGCTTCCTGTATCTGTATGGACATGTCCTTTTTCAATTTTTGGGAAATTTTCTTCTACAATCCTGTTGATCTGGTCCATATGGTTATCCTGAGATTCTTCTCCTTCCTCTATGCTTATGATGCATAAATTTGGTCTTCTCATGGTATCCTACATTTTCTGCATATTCCATTCCTGTGTTTCTTAAATTTTTCATCATCTTTGCTTGAGTGGTCCAATTCATCAACTTTATCTTTCAGTCTTGATATTCTGTTTTCCATTTCATTCATCCTGTTGGTGAGACTGTCTCTTGTCGCTTCTAATTGACTTATTGAATGTTTCACTTCCTTCTTCATTTCAGCCTGAGTTTTCTTCATATTTCTAACTCTTTTGTGAATTCAGTCAGAAGTTTATCCCTATCTTCTTTTAGTTCTTTGATTTTTTTGTGTGTTCTTTAAATTCATTGAATTCTTTGCTCATGTTTATAATTGTTCTTTTGAATTCTGTGTCCTGGGTTATCTTTAGGGGGTTTTCATTATACAACTTCTCTATAGGACTGTTGGTGCTTGGTGGGGACATATTATTTGGGTTTTTCATGTTATTTTTTAAAATATTTTATTTATTTATTTATTATGTGTAAGAGTGTATTGCCTGCATGTATGTGAGTGCACCCGTGTAGTGCGATGCCACGGAGGTCAGGTGAGGGCTTCGGATTCCCCTGGAACTGGAGTTAAGGACGGTTCACAGCCACCATGTGAGTGCTGGGAATCAAACCCGGGTCCTCTGCAAGAGCAGTCAGTGCTCTTAACCACTGAGCTCTCTCTCCAGCCCCAATGTTATATTATTATTTTTTCATTGTGACTTTGGCATGTAAATTTCTTTTGTTGTTTCTAGGCTTCAGGTTCTCTTTTTTTGATTTTATATTGGAAGGGCCAGATGGCTCTAGTCCAGTTACTCTGGAGTTTCCACAGAGGCCCAAGTTGGATGAAGTTCAGATGCTCTCAGGCCTCCTCCTAAGGGCTGGGCTCCTCTAGTCAGCCAGCATAGTACAATTTGGGAAGTTTGCTAGGTGGAGGTTGGATTCAGGCAATCTCAGGCAGTCTGCAAAAGTCTAGGCCCCTACTAAGGGGGAAAGAAGCCTTAATGCTGCAGCAGTGGGAGGGGCTATAGGTGGTCCCAATGTAAGGGGTGGATAAGGCACATTTTGGAAATCTCACTGCCTCCCAGAGAGTCCAGAGATCTGAGGTGTTAAGAGGAAAAGCGACCCTGTGCCAAAGGTTAGAAGGAGAACAGGATGTGGGGTCCAGGAGATTGGAGTTGCTCAGTTTGTACGGCAGTCAAGGCACCATGGGTGGGATTAGATTCACCAGGAAAGAAGACTGGTCTAGGGAATTCAAGGCAAGTTGGAATAGGGGACAGCCAGGATAGAAGGCTGGTCTTAGGTGTGTAAAAAGAAGTTGGTGGTGGGGATAGGCTGTGAAGGCTCTAAGAAACTAGACTGAAGAATTGAACTGGTCTAGTTGCAGGGGATAAGGATGCAGTGGGTGGGTCCCGGCTAAGAGGGTAGTCCAGAGATCTGTAGTACTAAGAGCAGAAGTCGGCAGGTATCCAAGTCTAGAAGGAGAACTGGATGTCGGGGATAAGAGACTGACTTTGCTTAGGTTGTGGGAGTAGGTGGGATCAGACTTACCAGGGAAGAAGGCTAGTGTCAGGAATCCCAGGCAGGTTAGGCGTGGGGACAGCCAGGATAGAAGGCTGTTCTCAGGAGTCCAAAAGCAAATTGGGGGTGGGGACAGCCTATGGAGGCTCTAAGAAAACAGACTGAAGAATTGAGTTGGTCTTGGTGCAGGGGAGCAGGACACAGTGGGTGAGTCTGGGCTAAGAGGGTAGCCTAGAGATCTGGGATGCTAAGAGCAGGACAGGCCTGTGCCCAAAGCTAGAAAGAGAACAGGATGTGGGGGATCAAATAAAATGTTTTTTTTTTTAATACATTATATCAGATTCTCAAAAGAATTAGTAAAATATATTAAAATTTTAAAACTATAAAAAAGAATCACCAAACTCATCATATTTAAAATAACATTAATAGGCTGGAAATATACCTCAGTTGGTAGAGTGCTTGCCTAGCATACACAAAGGTTTGACTTTCATCCAGTACCACTTAAAGCAGGCATGGTGGTGCACTCCTGTAATCCCAGCAGGAGGAACAGAAGTTCAAGGTCATCCTTGGCTGCACAGCAAATTGAAGGCCAGCCTGGGCTACATGAGAATCTGTATCAAAACAAAATAATAATAATGCTGGGCATAGTGATGCAGGCCTTTAATCCCAGCACTTAGGAGGCAGAAGTAGGCAGATCTCTGTGATTTCAAGGCCAGCCTGTCTATATAGCAAGTTACAGGACAGCCAGTACTCTATTGTGAGACCCTGTTGCAAAAAAAACAAAACAAAACCACAACCTCCCAAATTAAATTTACTTAAAATAACAAATGTCTAATATCTTCTGAGAGTCTAAACGTATTCCTTTCGAGCATTTATTCCTTCATTATCTTGCTTTTCAGAACCATTAGATTTTATATAAAATGTAGAAAATTGGTTACTCGGATCAAAGTAAAGGGAAATACCTACTTATTTCCCTGCCCTCTCCTTAATATGAACAGGATTATTGAACAGAACAGGATTCTATCTTCTTAATGATTTACTTTATTTTTATTCATGTATAGGTGCCCACAGAGGCCAGAAGAGGACTCTCCTGGAGATGGAATTTCGTGGTTGTGAGTTATCTGATGTGGGTGCTAGGAACTGAACTTAGATCCTCTGCAAAAACAGCAAGTGCTCTCAGCCACTGAGCCATCTCTCCAGCCCCAGAAAAGAATTCTAATGTGAATGCAAGTTAAATTCTTCCCCAAACACAGAATGTTTTTAAAGGTCCCCTAACTACTGACTAGACAGTTCATATTTTCATTTTAATTGGGTACATGAGCTGGTTTATAGAAATAGATAGTAAAAGACATTTTAATTTTATTAAGACTGCTAAAAAAATCAAAGAAAGCTAGTTCTAAGGTACAATCATAGCCTAATTGTTTTGAAAGAAGGACTCTGACTCAGAGGTGTAGTTAAACCATTAAATAAAAGGGGTGGGGCTTCATATCCCTTGTTATTTGAAAAACTAGAGAATTTTTTTTTTTCTGGCACCTTTTTTCAAGGAAAATTGTATTGATTTCTGTGGAGGAAAAGCAACCACCTAACTCCAGGTTTGGGCTCTGGTTCTTACTGTTGGCTTTGTTATTTTTTATCTTTTCAAGTTCTCCAGAGAGAAGTAATTAACCCTTACAAGGTAAGGTATTTTCAGCTAAGGATTAATTCTTCCCAGCTTCTGGAATGTTTTGGAGAGTTCAAGAATTCTCTATTAGGAGATGGCTCAGAGGTTAAGAATGCTGGCTGCCCTTGCAGAGGTTTGATTCTCAACACCCACAAGGCTCCTAACAACCATCTGTAACTCTAGTTCCAGGGAATCCAATGCCCTCTTCTGACCTCCATGGGCATTGCATGACATAGATGCACAACTTTTTAGGATTAAGCCCTGTGGAATGTGAGCCTCCATTAGTGTCCCAGACACTGAGGGCTCATTTCTGGGCAAGCATCAGTGTTGTCCAGGTCTTCCTCCTGTGGCACCTTCTTCTGTTTATCTGCACATTCCACACTGTATTAGTTTGCTAGGGCTGCCATAACAATGTGTCAAAAACTAGGTCTGGAGATATACCTTAGTGATAGAGTGCCTAGGTTCAAATCCCAGTCTCAATACCACTGAAGAATTTTTTTTTTAAGTTCCTTTTTAAAAAAGTGTCCCAAACCAGGAGGCTTAAACAACAGAATTTACTCTGTTACACTGCTAAATCTGGCCTCATTCCACAGGTTCTGAGAAGAGTCTGTCCCGGGCCTCTATCCCAGTTCCTGGGGATTTGCCAGCAATCTTCAGATACATCACTCTAGTCCATGTGAGTCTTCACTCAGCAGTCTCCCTGCTCACAAGTCTGTGCCTCTTCCTCTTCTAAGAACACATGTCACATTGGATTAGGGTCTGCCTCCTCTAGTTACATTTCCAAATACGGTAGAATTTACAAATACCACGAGTTAGGGCCCGAATATGTCTTTCTGTGAGACATAAGTGAACTCACAACACACTTGTCAATTTTAGCCTGAGACAGGACAGAAAGGAAAAATTAAGAAGCCTTGTGAAGAGAAAAAAAATCCCTGACTTTTGGAATCTAGTTTGAATTTCCTGTGACTAAGTCAAGAAACTTCTATAAGACTGATAAAATCAAGATGGCCTACAGAGATAGTGCCTGGTTTTCTTAAGGGCATCGCAAACAAAGATGTTGAAAACAACAGACCATGCTTGCTTAGGGCCAGAATGTTTGTGGCCTTGAGTTAACTCTGTTAGCTCTCCTCTCTGATCTCTAGATCTAAACAATATACTTCCTGAAACCACATTACAATTTCATTTACAAGGGCCAGAGAGATGGCTCAGTGGGAAAAAGCTGTAGCCTCATAAGCCTGCTTAACAACCCAAGTTCCATCCCTGGAGCCCACACAAAAAGCTGGATATGGCAACACACGTCTGAAATCCAGCACTCCTATAATGAGATGGGGATGGAGAATCTGTGGCCAGCTAGCCTCATCTACAGAAGCATGGTGGCAAAGACAGCAAGAGATGCTGATCAATAAACAGGATGCCAAGAACCAGCTCCCAGAAGTTGTCCTGTGACATGGGCTCACTCACATTTACACACATTTATACACACTAAATGAATCAATAACTTCATTTATAAAAGGAAATTCTTTAAGATAAGAAAAATAAGTAAACCAGTCTATATTTTTAACTTTTTTTTTTTTTGGTCTTTTTGAGACAAGGTCTCTCTGTAGCCCCAGCTGACCTGGAACACACCAATGTAGACCAGGCTGGCCTTGAACTCACAAAGATCCATCAACCTCTGCCTCCTAAGTGCTGGAATTAAAGGTGTGTGCCACCACACCCGGCTAATTTCTAAACTTTTTAAAAACCTTATTATAAATTACATCCTTTTGAATCATGTAATTTAAAAAGGCACAGTATGCATATATATAAATGTGTTTATATATATATTTATAAAATCTCCATTGTAAAGGCACTTAGTGCACCTTTCTCTTGAGATGCCCTCATTAGATAAAAAGGTGGCAGGGGTCGGGATCACCACGAAACAGAAACAAAGAGGACTCTGGCAAAGCTGAAGCATGTATTGTATCTTCTCTCTGCTTAGTAAACATGACAACTTTGCTTCCCTCTGACTTGTCCTGGAGCTCTTCTGTGGTATAGTCAAGGATCCAGCTTTACCTGAGTGCTATCCCTGGGATACTTACTGGTGACAGTGCTGCGCTGTGTCTCCTCACCTCCTTGACAAGCTCATTTCAGTGTTGTGTTGAATGACAGTCTTCACTTTGACCTTCCACATGAGTGCTGAGCTGTGGACACAGTGAGGTCTCTGGGCCATGCCCTACACTGGGATGGTGCTGTTTGGTACCTTGAGGTTGTTTGTACCATCCAGCAGGTAGGTGTACCTGCATATGATACACTGCTCCCCAGGGCCAGGGTTCAGCTTGACTCTCTGTGAGGACTCAGGAGAGGGCAGTCCACATCATAGTCACCATGGACTTACTGAGTCATTGGCTGCTTTTCTGGGTCTATGTCCCACCTTGTCATGATGCTAGGAGGAAGTCTCAGCCTGAACCTGAGTCTTATGTCTTGGTTTTGCTAACAGCCACATGTGTGGCCTTAAGCAACATGTATACCAGTGTTTCAATAACTACACTATGTAGAATCACCTGGAAACTTGATAAAATAAGTGACTGGGGACTGGAAAGATGACTCCGAAGTTAAGAGCATGTACTATTCTTACAGAGGACACGAGTTCAGTTCTCAGCACCCATGTCAGGCAGCTCACATCCTCTAAGTCCAGTTCCAGGGGATCTGACGCCCTCTCCTGACCACTGCAGGCATTGCACTCACATGCATATATCCAGGCAGACACATAAACACATAATTTAAGCTAAAAATAATGTTGGGTATGATAATGCACATCTTTAATCTCAGAACCTGGGAGTCAGAGGCAGGTGGATCTCTGGATCTCGAGGCCAGCCTGGTTTACATAGTGAGTTCTAGGCTAGCCAGAGAGACATTAAACCCTATCTCAATAAATAAATAAATAAATAAATAAATAAATAAATAAATAAATAAATGATATTTAAAATGAAAAAACAAGAGATGACTGCCCCAACTTCGTAAGCCTTTGTTGTCCTGGATCTGAGGCAGGACTCACCTTGTGTGTGTACATGTGCATGTGAGTGTACACTGCATGCAGATACATCTGTGTGTGGAAGCTAGAGGACAGCCTTGGGTATCATTCTCAGACAAGTTTCTCCTGGGTCATTTAGGTGAGTTTGGCTGGCCAGCAAGTCCCAGGGATCTTCTTGTCTGCCTCCTTCTTGTGTTGGGATGACAAGCATGTGCTACCAGACCTGGCATTTTTATGTGGGTTCTGGGGATGAAATTCAGGTCTTCCCATTGACAAGGCCACTGCTTTACCACCTGAGTTATCACCCAAGCCTCAGATAACTAGTTCTCAGGTGGGGCTGATAGCTCTGATCTGAGAACCACCATTGCATACTGCTGCTGCCAATGAAAATCTAGTCACCAATAAACATGAAAAATACTTCAGTTTGGAAAAAAAAAATTCTTTTTGTCTTTTTGAGACAGGTCTCCCTGTAGCTCCAGCTGTCCTGGAACTCACTATGTAGACCAGGCTGGCCTTGAACTCACAGAGATCCGCCTGCCTCTGCCTCCCGAGTGCTGGGATTAAAGGCATGCACCACCATGCCCGGCTGGAAAAATTTTAAAGTACAGCAGGTAGGGGACTGAGGAGCTCCTTTAATGGATAAAGTGTTTGTCACACAAGCAGGAGGATCTGACGTCGATTTCCTAGAACACACATTTGAAAAAAGCTGAGCATGGCAAAGTGTGCCTGTCATCCCAGCTCTGAAGAGGTGGAGGCAGGAGGGTCCCTGGGGCTCACTGATCGGGTACTCCAAGTCAGTGAGCTCTAGGTTCTGTGACACACCACGTATCAAAGATTAAGGCGGCGAGTGATCGAGGAAGACATTAACGTCGAGTTCCAGCCTCCACACACATGCACACACAAACACGTACACACACAGAAATACACCAAAGTAGAGAGAGCACTTTGATGTCTGTGAGTTTGCTCCCTGGCAGTACTGGCATCAACTTTCAGTTTTGTACTTGTTGAAAATTAGGCAGTTCACCCCTCAGACTCACCAGTTATCAAGATCTTGCCAATTTTCTTCAGCAAACGCTTGTTGAGGGCCTACTATGTGCTGCTATGGTTAGGTTCAAAGACAAAGAAGGGCAGATCTTGGCTTTCACAGGTCCTACAGTTTAAGTTAGCAAAGTGTAGCCTCTCTAGTTAAAGAATGTTCTGGTTAAAATATGCCTCAGGTCATTTCTTACCACTCAACAACCACAATTCTATTTTCTGGTTTGTTTGTGTGTTTTAGAGACAAGGTCTCACTATATTCTAGCCTTGGCTGTCCTGGAACTTACTATGTAGACCAGGCTGGCCTCTAACTCACAGAGCTCCACTTGCCTCTGCCTCCAGTGCTGGGATTAAAGGTGTACACCACCATGCCTGGCTCCTATTTTCTGTTTCTATAAATTTCTCTACATTAGCGACCTCAGGTAAGTGGAATCACATAGGATCTTTTTGTAAGTGGCATATTTCATGTGTCAGAATATCGTCCGCTTTCATCCATGTTGTTCCATGTGATGAGATTTTCTATGTTTGCATGCATGTGTATATATGTGTGAGTGTGGTATATGTGTGCATGGTGTATGCATACATATGTATGTAGGTATAGGTGTGTGTGTGTGTGTGTGGTGTGTGTCTCTGTGGTGTGTGTGTGTGTGGTGTGTGGAGACCAGAGAGGGGTGCCAGATGTCCTGCTCTATCTGTCTCTGCCTTATTCCTTTGAAGCAGAGTCTTTCTCCGAACCCAGAGCCAGGCTGGCAGCCAGGAAACCCCAGTGACCCACCTGTCTCCACCCTTCACAGCTCTAGGGTTACAGGAGCACAGAGGCTGAGATCCAAATTCAGATCTTCATGCTTTTAGGGAAAACCCTCTTACCCATTGAGCATCTCTTCAGTCCAAGATTTCCTACATTTTTAAGGCTCAGTATTACTCAAATGTCTGTACTATACTTTGTTAACATACCTGTGGACACTTGGGTTGTCCCTTCTTCTTGCCTGTTATGAATAATGCTGTTATGGACATGAGTAAGTGCACATTATTTTGAGTCAACTTATCTAAACATTCACAATAACTTTACCCACCATCATTGAATGATTCCCCTAGCCTGGGCTTCTACAACCAGGAACTACAAGGAAACACCACCCTTAAACCTCAGAGCATGGCCATCTGGTATCAGATGATCTGAGATCTGACCCCTACATACAATAGATGTTTTGAACAAACGAGAAAACTGGACAATCTTAGGGGAGACTTTCACTAGACTCAAGTGAGGCAGTGTACCTTCTTTGAGACCGGGCCTCTCACTGGCCTGGAACTCAGCAATTAGGCTAGACTGGCTGACCACTGAACCCTAGGAATCTCCCTGTCTCTCCCTCCACAGTGCTCAGATCACAAGCTTGAGCCATCATGCCTGGTTACATTGGTTCTGGGGATGGAATTCAAAGTCTTCAGGAATGCAAGGCAAGTGCCTTGAAAATGGTAAAGGTCTATTTAGAAAATAAGGGTAATGCTCTAATGTATTCTTTTTCCTGCTTTCCCCCTGTGCCCCCCTTCCCCATGGAGCTATTTTAAAATCATGCATAAAATTTGGTTTCTAGAGGTATGACTGAAGGGAGGGCACAGAGGCCAGTGCTGAGAAGGGGATACCCATGCCAGTCAGGACCCCAGGAGAAACATCAGATCAGCAGGAGGCAGCAACAAGAGGAGAGAGAGGAGACCACAGCCCAGCATCTTCATAGGGGTTCCGTGGAAAGACAAGCCAGAGAGAAAAACAGTTAAGGATTGGCTACTTTGAAAAATGTGGGTGAGAGCTGGGCTATAGGGTGGTCTCTAGCTACTTGGTACTATGTCTTTGGGGTGACTTGGGGTGGGCAGGAGAAATACTGGCTTGACGGGCAAGAGTTAAAAGGTGAAGGAGGGGCATGGCCTTGGATCAGCTGGTCTGTCGATGAAGAGGTAGGTTCTGAGTGACAGGGTTCAGAATGTAGCCTCTGTGATAATACGACATATATTCTTTGGTTTTGCCCATGGTTCCTAGTGTATGACTCCCTCCCCAAGGCTGTCCATTCTAATCCTCCCCTTTCCTTAGCTGGCCATAAATAATGCTCTGATTTCCTTGTCTGAGAGTAGGTCATAAGACTCTCCTCAACCCACAGGGATCCTGTTCCATGTCCCAGGGGAAGGATTCTGGCATAAGAAGAATCCACACAGGACTTGCTGGGGCTCCTCACCAAGTTTCTAAGCAAACAACTCTCCGAGACACCTCAAAAAGCTGAAGTTCAGAGATCTTCTGGCTAGATGAACAGGTGGTGGTTCCTGGAGGGTGGCGCACCTGGAGAGGGCGTGGAAGAGCATGGAAGTTTCATTCCTTTCCTCCTACCTCCTCCTACACATCTCTCAAGTGTCTCTTGTAATACCCTTTCTATCCCAAGTATCTCTTGTAATACCCTTTCATCCCAAGCATTTTCCTGACACACATCGTGCAGGCAAAACTCTCATGCACATACAATAAAATTAAATTTAATAAAAAGGGAAATGGCAATACGGCTGTCCTAGTTTGTTTCTTCATTGCTGTGACAAAACACTCTGACAACTACCAACTTGGGAGGAAACAGTTTATTTATCTTACATCTCCCGGGTTACAGTTCATCAGGGAGCCCAAGGTAGGAACCCAGGGCAGGAACCTGGAGGCAGGAGCTGGAGCAGAACATTGCTTACTGGCTTGCTCCCCTGGCCCCTGCTCAGCCTACTTTCTTATGCAACTCAGGCCCACCTGCCCAGGAGTGGCAACACCCACAGTGATCTGAGCAGTGGGCTGAGCCCTAACAATCAAGAAGATGCCCCATGGACATGGCCACAGGCCAGTCCAATGAAGGCAACTCTCCAATTGAGGCTCCCTCAACCGAGGTGTGTCAAGTTGACACTAAAGCTATCTAGCACAAGGGCTCAGTGGTACAGCACTTGTATAACTAACTTGCATAAGTACATGGGTTCAAACCCCAGCACCACCAACATAAAGGAACAACAACAATGCATCCCAAGGTGTGGGGATTTCCCCACACATCCCAAAAGTCAGCAATCGATTAATTCCATTCTGACATGCAACCAGCATACAGCCTCCCATCCCACAGGTTTTAGGCTCAGTCCCAAGACCGGTCCCCACATCAGATGGCACTCACAAGCCCCAGGTTGTTTACCTGTGCTTTTGATCAACAAACTGTAAGTGAGGGTTCTCATAACCCACTCCTCAAGTTTGATTAAAGGCTCAACTGGCTCACTTCTGTGCATGTCTGGTGCCCAAGGAGGCCAGAAAAGGGTATCAGATCCCCTGGAACTGGAGATACAGATGGTTGTGAGCCACCATGTGGGTGTTGGGAATTGAATCTGGATTCTCTGCAAAAGCAGCAAGTGCACTTATCCATTGAGTCATCTCTTCTGTCCCCACCCTGACCCTCTGCTGTCTTCTCTTTACTTTTTCTTTTGAGACAGCTAAGTTTCTCAAACTGGCCTTGAACTCACTCTGTAGCTCAGGTAGGTGTTGAATTTGGGATCCTCCTGCCTTAGCTTGTGTCAACAAGCTTAACAATCCCCACACCTTCTAGGACACAGTCTGCTATGATGGTGAGGTGACAGCAGAGAACGCACAGGTCCTTTGTTTTGCCCATGTGCCACTCTAAAGCACACCATTTTGGCACTTGACTCCTCTCAGCAAAAGGCACTTGGGAAGCAGCAGGGCCTAGAGGTCTATGTGGCTTGCTACCCTTCATTCTTGAGAAAGGTGCCCACCTTGTGCCAGGAAGAAAAGAACATGGGCCAGAGAGACTGCTCGGTGGTTAGGAGTGTATACTACTCTTGCAGGGGACCTGAACTCAGTTACCAGCACTCAAGCTGGGCAGCTCACAAATTGCCTATAACACTAGCTCCAGGGCATCTGACAACCCTCTTCTGGCCTCTGTGGGCACCTGGACTCGTGTGCATATACCCACATATGTGGGCATAATCAAAAAATTCTTTAAAGAACATTTTCACTACTGAAGACTGGAGGTAGATGTTTTAATGGACCTATACAAGCCCATTTTCTAAAATATTTTCCACTTATTCCCTCCATGTATTTTCTAGTCACTGTCCACAGCTTGCTGCCCTTTGGTTTCGTCACATCCCCACAGTTTCTTATGCACTGTGTAAAGAACTATATAAACTCTTGAATGTAATGTCTTCTTTGGGTCTTCACATTCATTCCAAAGAGTCTCATGCATGCATAAAAATATTAAATAGATTTGCATGCTTGTTCTTATTTCTTATTAATCTATTTATGTTAGGCTGATTTGTAGGTCCAGCCTCAGAACCTGAGTGGGTTCCTCCCCTCCACAGGCAAGCTATTTCTTCCAGGAATGAATCAGCTGCAAGAAGAGTTATATCCAGATCTGTAAGATTCAAGGCATGGCAAAGCATCTTAAGACACAGAAAATAAAATACATAATCAATACAGAGGTCACACCAGCCATGCATTGAGTCTTCTAGGGTTCTTGAGTTTTCCCCTGGCACAGGTTCAGGGCTGCCTCCTGGCTTTCCCTGAACAACTGCTCAGCTGTGGCTTTGCCCAATATGTATCATTAAGGGCACCCCAAGCCATCTCTCAGAAAGAGGGAACATGGCTGCCTATGAATTATGAATGCACTGCATTTGCTATCCCTCTTTCTTTCTCCCTGAGACAGGATCTTTCTATGTAGCCCTAGTTCCCCTCTAGATGAGGCTGACCTCCAACTTGGGCCATTCTCTGCCTCAGTTTCCCAAATGCTGGACTTATAGGCATGAGCCATCATCACACCAGGCTCATCTACCTTTCTTTCTTTTTTAAAAACCTTTTTAAGCAGGGTGTGGTGGTGCACGCCTTTAATCCCAGCACTTGGGAGGCAGAGGCAGGCGGATCTCTGTGAGTTCGAGGCCAGCCTGGCCTACAGAGCGAGTTCCAGGCAGCTGGGGGCTATAGGGAGGCCCTGTCTCAACCCGCCCCCCAAAAAACCCCGCTAATTTGGAGCAGATAATATATACCTAATTTATATAGAGGAAGTCAAGAGAATGTAATATTGATCCTTTGCTTTAAAGATAATTGTTCGATTCCCAGCACCCACATGGTGGTTAAAAATCATTTGTAACTCCAGTTCCATGGGATCCAATGCCACCTTCTGACCTCCTTGGGCATTACATGACATGGGTGCACTTATACACATGCAGGCAATACACTCATACACATAAAAATAATAAAATATTAAAAAATAAAAAATAAAAAATTTATTGAATTTTTGTGTACTTCATACAAAAAATCATCTTTATATCCCCTTCCCCGTTGACACCCTCCCATAGCCCCCAGCAGCTCCCGCCCCCCGCCACCCACTGGAGTTCATGCCTTCTGTCATTTGTGTTAAGGCCTACCATGCAAAGTTAGTGTCTCCAGATGCCCCTCAGTGTAAGTCCACTGGGATCTAGTCAATCTAGAGTCCCTCCCTTTAAGAAGGTCAGCTCAGGGGTAAGAAGGTCAGCTCAGGGGTTGGGGATTTAGCTCAGTGGTAGAGTGCTTGCCTAGCAAGCGCAAAGCCCTGGGTTCGGGCCTCAGCTTTGGGGAAAAAAAAAAAAAAAAAAAAAAAAGGTCAGCTCATTCTCACCCAGAAGTAATCAGCTGCCATTAATTCTTCGACTAAGATTGGGGTCTATTGTTCATTTCTACAGTTCTGTGCTGGGTTTTTATCTGCTTAAGTTTGCATGGGTCTTGTGTATGCTGACACCATTGCTGTAGGTCCATATGAGAAGAGTCCCAGGAGCCTATAGGACTATTTCTGCATGGTCATACACACCTCTTCCCTGGCTCTTACAATCTTTCCTCCTCCTCTTCCACAATGATCCCTGAGCCCTGGGTGGGTGGATTTAACATAGGAGTCCTGTCCAAGGACCCACACTCTGCAGACTCTTATTCTCCATGTTTTGGCCATTTGTGACCTTTTGTGTTCCTGGCCCTCTGTTGCATGAGGGAGCTTCATTGATGAGAATTGAAAGATACATTACTGTTCTCTTCATCCCTTATTCTATGTTCCATGAGCCTTAGGTGTAGAGGTTTCATCCTAGATGTGGGATTTAGACTTGGACAATTCACAACAATCTCTGTGTATGACCAGTTGTGGAACTCTGTACCTATCTCTGCCTCTTGAAAAAGAAGCTTCTTTGATGGGTGGGATACTTGTCTACAGATTTAAGGATCCATATTACGTTTGTCTAGGGACGTGACAGCCTTGGAGTTTTCTCTAAGATCAATGACCTCTCCAGCTATGTGTATTTGGCTAGGTTTATAGTACCACACGTTTTTCTTCCCATTTAGTGGGCTTGAAGTCCAATTAGGTAGCTGTTGATTACCCCCAAGATAAAAGTGCCACTACTGCACCACTATCATTTGCTGTGCTGGTCATTGGTGTGGTTTTTAGGCCTTGAAGCTGGGGCTGGACCATCGATTGATGTTCTCTCTTAGCAGCTTTCATGATGCTCTCCAAAGCTATGAGAGCTAGCCTTCAGAGGAGGTGGTCAGTTCCAGCTCCACTGCTCCAAATCCTGTGTCCAAAGTATGTTCTGTCTTCAGAAATAAGGTCTTACCATCAAATTCTGGGAAGTAATCAAGGACTGTGGCAATAGCCTGTGTAGTTTTTGGAGTTTCTTGGATTGCCCTAGCCAACAACTCAAAGGGAGGTATCTCCTGTCTGACACTGTTTCTTGTTATGTAGCCTTCAGCTAAGCTCACAGACTCATGTAGAGATATTGTATGTATAATTTTTCAGTAGGTTTTTGGACTAATACCATTCCCTCTGTTTTTTTTTATACTAACTAGGCACTATTTATCTCTCTTCTTTCTCTCCCTGTCAGAAGGATATCTTCTAAAAGTAAACCAGACCTGACTTCCTTTTTTTTGTCTTTTTGAAACAGGGTCTCCCTGTAGCCCCAGCTGTCCTGGAACTCACTATGTAGACCAGGCTGGCCTCGAATTCACAAAGATTCACCTGCCTCTGCCTCCCAAGTGCTGGGATTAAAGGCATGCGCCAAATTTATTATTTTTATCTTACATGTATGAGTGTTTTGCCTGCATGTATATAAGTGCACTCATGTCATGCAATGCCCACGGAGGCCAGAAGAGACCATCAGATCCCCTGGAACTGGGGTTACAGACAGATGTTAGTCACCATGTGGGGGCTGGGAATTGAACCCAGGTCCTCTGGAAGAACAGCAAGTGTTCTTAACTGCTGAGCCATCTTTCTAGTTCCTCATCTATCTTTCTTTTTTCTTTTTTCTTTTTTTTGTCTTTTTGAAACAGGGTCTCCCTGTAGCCCCAGCTGTCCTGGAACTCACTATGTAGACCAGACTGACCTTGAACTCACAGAGATCCCTTGCCTCTGCCTCCCAAGTGCTGGGATTAAAGGTGTGTGCCACCATGCCCGGCTTCATCTATCTTTCTAATATGAATTGTTCCTCTAGAAATGTCCCTTTCAGGTTCAATTTCAATCAACTAAGGAATGATAGAATTAGAATGCATGTAAATATTTCAGATGCATCTGTAGACTCTTATTTAAAATACACAGCCAGAGCTGGGATTGGTGGTGGTGGTGGTGCATGCCTATAATCCCAGCACTTGGGAAGTAGAGACAGGAGGATAGGGAGATCAAGGTCACTCTTGGCTACATGGTGAATTTGAGGTCAGCTTGGGCAGCATGAAATCCTGTATCAAAAAACAAAAACAAAAAACACAAAAACAATAAATGAATGAGTAAATAAAAGTACATGGAATTAAATAACCACATCTAAAAATATATAATTAGAATTTTAAAAGTTTGCAAATAAAGGGTCTTGATAAACATCACTTACAATGAACACAGGATGCAAGAAGAGATCACAGATGTGCTAGATCCTGCTGGACCTCACAATATCCTCTTCTTGAATTCAAGATTGACTTGAATCAGATTCAGTCTTTAAATTTAATTGCATGTTTCCGGAAATCCTGGAGTCAGAGCAGCACGCTAATACCAGGAGGATGTAGCCAGCAAAATAAAAAGTATGGGAAACTATCCAAGGCAAATTTTCTCTCTCTCTCTCTCTCTCTCTCTCTCTCTCTCTCACACACACACACACACACACACACACACACATGGGTGGTGTGGATGTACCTCAGTGACACCAATGTTGCCCGGTATGTTCAAAGCACTAGGTTCAATCCCCAATACTGCACGAAATAAAAAAGAAGGATATGCAATGTTCAAGGCTGGAGATGTGGCTCAGTTGGTAGAGTCCTTGCCTAGGATGCACAAAGCCCTGGGTTCAATCCCTAGCACCAAATAAATTAATGGTTGTGCATGCCTGTAATCCCAGAACTCAGGAGGTGGAAGTTAAAGAATCAGAAGTTCAGCTTCCTCAATTACATAGTTATCCTCAGCTATATACCAAGTTTGTGGCCAGAACATGAGACCCTGCCTCAAAAAAAAAAATCAATAAAATACAATGTTCAGATGGTTTTTGGACCCTGCCTCAAACTAACTGTCCAAAACATTACGAAACACCAAGGAAAAAATGAGTGTGAGTAGTTTTCTTTAAAATAATGTTACAGGGGGCTGGAGAGATGGCTCAGCAGTTAAGAACACTGGTTGTTCTTGCAGAAGACCCGGGTTTGAATCCCAGCACCCACATGGCCGCTAACAACTGTCTGTAATTCCAGTCCCAGGGGATCTGACAGCCTCTTCTGACCTTCACAGGCATTGCACGACATGGGTGCACTTACCTACATGCAGACAATACACACATACACATAAAATAAAAATAAATAAATAAAATTTAAAATAATGGTACTGTGATTATATCTCAAAATATAGCCATACATGTACACACATGTACAAAATATACCAAAGTATTTACAGATGCAAATAGGTGGTGTGTAGAGTTTTCTTCAAATAATTGTGTGTATTCGAGGAGAAGGGCTGTGTAGAATATGGACTGAATGACTGAGAGTTAGTAAATGTCGAACTTGGCCCATGAGTGTTCAGGACACTATGTTCTCCACTGTTGTATATGTCAGAAATTTTCCATAATGAAAAGTAAAATGGATGGATGGATGGATGGATGAATGAATGAATGAATGAATGAATACACAAACTCTCTATGCACTTTCCACATTCAGTGAATGTGTGGGTGAAGGTTCCTTACACTCTATACATAGATTTAAAATTAGGTTTAAGACACATCTTGCATTGGGGTCCACACCAGCGGATACTGTTGACGTGTCCTGCAAATGTTCTGCAGCGTCATTCAGTGTCACACCCTCAACCACATTGTCATGACTGCAGTCGTGATCAAAGTGCAGATAACTGCTGGAGGTGGTGGAGCAAGAAAATTGCCCCTCCCTCAAGGTGACCTCCTACTGTTACTTCCTCTGAGTCATGGAGACCAGACTGCTGGTGCTTCTTGCTGGGGAACCTGGCTCCTCTCAAAAAAGGCTTCAGGCAGCCAGAGCCTTTGACATTCATTTTGCGACTCTTTCTAAATCACTTTTAGAACAAAAATCTGGATGGATAACAATAATAACAACAAAACACTAACAATTTAAGAAAAATTAAATATGCATTTCACCAAGCAGAATCAATTCATTGTAAATAGCAGGTAGTTCTTAAATATTTCATATTCTCCCTGGGTCTTAAAATATTCAGTTTTCACTGTGGCTCATCTGAATATAGATATTGCTTTCCCTGGGCATGAGACAACATTTTTATTATCAACCTGCTTTGAAATTAGGTCAGTATTTGTATTTGGGGGCTGATTTCCATTCTCCCTTGTGTTCCTCACTCCAATGCTGCTGACCTAGTTAGTCTGTCAGTGCTCTGGCTGGGTGCAAGGCTCTACTCGATTACTGTCACTAAACTAACACTTGTGATTCCTTGAGCTTCTGCCCAAGGCCCTAAAGCCCACTCACTCCCAGAGTCCACTGTTGCCTCATTTTAAAAGCACGGAAAGGTAGAAACGACAGGTCTAGACCAGGAAATAATATTAGCTTATTTCTTCTTTTTAAACCCCTGGGTCAACAACAGTTAAGTCCTAAAATACTGTTGATTTTTAGAAGAAGTAAAAATTTCAGAATTTTTTTAAATGGGAAAAATAAATTCTCCAGGATTCCTTTGTTTTTTTGTTTCTTTGGGTTTTTGTTGTTGTTGTTGTTGTTTTTAAATATTTTTATTCTCCAGTACTGGAAATTGAATCCAGTGTCTTATACCTATTAAAAAGGGCTCTACGGTGCAACTACATCCCCAGGTCTCTGTGGCACTTATGATGTTTGTTAGGAAAGGCAAAGGAGAAGTCCTCAAATGCACTGAAAACTCTACAAAAGCATGAAATAGCCACAGGGTAAGGCTTTTTGTTGAAGCAAAATAGCCATTTGCTTTACCTTTTCTCAGTTAAGGACAGAACCTAGGGCCTGGCACATTCTAGGCAACATCCACAGTCCCCTATTTCCAAGACTTTAAATTTTTTAAAAATTTAAAAAAAGAATAATAATTCTCCTCAAGTCCTTATTTACTTTTTGTTTTATTTATTTGAGCAGAGTCCCATGTGGCCCAGGGTGCCCTCAAATTCTCTACATAGCCAAGGATGTCCTCAAACTCCTGATCTTCCAGCCTTTACCTCCCAAGAACTGGGATTATAGGAGCGTACCAGTGTGCTCAGCCTTTTCATCTTTATGTATGCAATTTATTTATTTATTTATTTTTAATATGGAACACTTCACAAATTTGCATGTCATCCTCTCAAAGGAGCCATGCTAATCTATTTATTATTCTAATTTTGAAATTTTATCTATTTACTTATTTTAGTTTTTTTGAGGCAGGCTTTCACTATGTAGCCCAGGCTGGCTTCAAACTGTGTTCCAGCCTGTGCCTCCCAAGTGCTGGGATTACTGGCGTGTGTCACCACAGCCAATTTCTCAAGTCTTTTAGACACTAATTTTTAAAGCAACATCTATTGCTTTAATAAAAACATATATTAACTTAACATTTCATATTCTACCTTAAACATTCGTGGTAAATGTTATTCTACCACCTTTGAAGTGGAAGTAGAAGCTGAAAAAAGAGAACTTAAAAAAGAGTTTGATGCTATTTTTGGATTTTAATTTAATGAAGATAAATGCTCAACTTTAAGAGTTTTTTCCCCCCTTTGAACTTCTCTGAAATGTGGGCAGTATTCATGGTTTTGATACTAATAAGTGCCTAGAATCCACTCTGTTTGACATGTTGGGAATATTATTATGTCATGACTCACCAATAGTAACGTCTTTGCTTTGAATGAGTTTCACAGTCATGCCACCCCAACGAAGACTCGTACATTATTAGTAGTATTTGCAGTTTATGTCACAAACCAGTTAAGAAGTTAAGACATGGCAAATGTCCCCATTTCTGTGAAAGAAAATGACATGAAATTCCAGAACCTATGGAGCAATTAATCCCTTTGGCAAAAGTCTCACATTTAAAAAAACACAGTAACAAGCAAACCATTTGGGCCTTCCTTCCTTCCTTCTTTCCTTTCTTTTTCCCAAATGTATCTATATGTGGCATGTGCACATGTGTTTGCGTGTTTGCATATGTGTGGGCACACATGTGCACCTGTGTGGAAGCCTGAGGCTGGTGTGGAGAGTCGTCCTTGATAGTATATATATCCAGCCAGGGTCTCTCAGTTGAACCCAGAGCTTAAAGTCTAGCTGGCTAGCTTGGTCTGAGGATCCTTTGTCTCTGTCTCCTGAGCTCGGGATTACAGCCACTCACTGGCATTTATGTAGTGCCAGGGATCTGAATTCCAGTCCTCAGGTTTGTACACAAGCACTTAACCTGCTGAACCATCTCCCAGCCTGCCTTCTTTTCCTCCCTCCCTCCTTCCCTCTCCCCCTTCCTTCCTTCCACTCATTTATTTTTAAAAAACATGTTTATTATTATTATTTTGTGTGCCCACACACTCATGTGCACCATGGCACACATGTGGAAATCAGAGGACAACTTTGTAGAGTTGGTTCTCTTTTCTACCTTTATGTGGGTTTCAGGAGTTGGACTCAGATAACCAGACTTGAGCAACAAGCACCTTTACCTGCTGAGTTATCTCACTGGGCGCTCATTTGAGACAGAGTCTTACTCTATCACCCAAGCTGGCCTGGAACTTATTATGTAGCCCAGGCTGGCCTCATCTCTTGGTAATCTACCTGTATCAGCTTCCTAAATTCTAGGATTATAAACATATGCCACCATGTGTGTCTTTTTTTTTTTTTTTTTTTTTTTTTTTTTTTTTTTTTTTTTTTTTTTTAAGATCTAGAGGTTCCAGGGCCAAGTGGATATCACTTGGTTCTACCACTGAGCTATATCACCAGCCCTCCTTTAACAATTTAAGAATAGCTTTTAGTAGTCCATATTAATTATACAAATTAATGGGTTTTATTATGACATTTTTATCCATGTAAACAACACATCAATCACATTCACCCACTCCCATCACCCTCTTTTGTCTCCCTCTGCTGCCCTGTAAGTCTCCCTCCTCTTCTCAAATGATCCCCTTTCTATTTTCATCTTTTTTTTAAGTAGACTCTGTATATGAGAGAAAACATGGAATATTTGTCTTTCTGAGTCTGCCTTATTTCACTTAATACAATGTCCAGTTCTATCCACCTTCCTGCAATGACATAATTTCGTCGGGTTTGCTTTTGAGCCTTGACTGCTGTGTAGGAATTGGCTAACCCTAGGAGGGACATTCCCAGGGCTGGTGAATTGGCTCAGTGGTTAAGAGCACTGGCTGCTCTTGCAGAGGACCTGAGTTTGGGTCCCAGCACCCACATGGTGGCTAGCAACCATTCATAACTCCAGTTCCAGGGGAATCCAGTGCCCTCTTCTGACCACCACGAGCACTGCATGACATGGGTGCACGTACATACATGTAGGCAATACACTCATACATAAAATAAAAAATAGTAATTAAAAAAAAGAGAGTCCCTCCAGGACCAGTAAGGGTCCAAGAAAGCCTCAAATACAGACACTAGAAAATGTGGTTATTCTGTTAGCACAATGCATGAAGTTCTTGCTAAGGAAAAGACAAGATTGAATGTAGTGGTTCAAATGAAAAATGTGGGCTCAAATATTTGAACACTTGGTCCCTGTTGGTGGTGCAATTTGGGAGTTCATGGACTCTTTCAGAGGTGTAGCCTTGCTGGAGGAAGCGTGTCATTGGAGGAGACCTTTGAGAGGTCATAGCCTTGCTCCACTTTCAGTCCCCTCTCTCTTTCTTGTATTTGCTGTTGAAAATGTGAGCTCTTGGGCTAGAGAGATGACTCAATGGTTAAGAGCACTGACTGCTCTTCCAGAGGATCCAGGTTTCATTTCCAGCATCCACCTGGTAGCTAACAACCATCTGTAACTCCAGTTCCAGGAAATCCAGTGCCCTCTTCTGGCCTCTGTGGGTACTGCATGACACGGATGTACCAACATCCATGCAGGCAAAACACTCATACACATAAAATTTTTTTAAAAAGTGATGTCTCTCAGCTTGTTGCTCCTGATGCCAGGCCTTCCTGAAATGATGAACTCTAATCCCTCTGGAACTTTAAGCCAAAATAAACTTTTTCTTCCATAAGTCACTTCTGGTCATGGTATTTTATCAAAGCAACAAAAAAGTAACTAATTCATCAAGTATAATAACTTATGTAAAAGCCTACATTTTGTGTTTTGTGTTTTTTGTTTGTTTGTTTGTTTTTTGAGGCAGAGTCTCCCTGTAGCCCCAGCTGACCTGGAACTCACTATGGAGATCAAGCTGGTCTTGAACTTGCAGAGATCCACCTGTCTCTGCCTTCTGAGTATGCACCACTACACTGATTCTTTGTTTTGATCACTAATTGAGGGGCCAGGATTGTGATGCTATGCTATTTATGCAGCAGCCCAAAAGTCACCTCTGTAGAGAGGTCATCCCTCATGACCCTGCCTGCCCAGTAGCCCCACCCATATCTGCTTACTCCCCAGGAAGTTAGCTGACTCACATCTTCCCTTTCAGAAATTAGCTGGTGTACTCACCTCTGCCCAACTTACATCTGTCCACAACTCTAGAACAGGAGCATTTGTTCAGCTCTTTAGCTTCAGTTTCTAGAACCACACCTGGTACACAATAGGCCAGTTGTAAATATTTGCTGAGTGAACAAATGCACAGCTGAATTTTTTTTCAATTAAATGCATCTTTACTTTTTTTTAAATGTATTTTTTATTGAATTTTTGTGCATTTCATACAAAACATCTTAATCATCTTTATACGCCCTCTCCATCAGCTCCCCAGCCCCATAAACCCCACTCCAGATTTCATGCATTCTGTCATACATGTTAAGACATACTGAGTCAAGCTAAAGTGTACCCAGACATCCACTGGGGGCAAGTTCATCCACTGGGGTCTTCAGTCTGTCTAGCATCACACCCTTAAAGATCAGCTCTTTCTCGCTCATCAGTAATCAGCTGCCAATAGTTCTTTGGTTAAGGGTGGGGACTGCTGCCCATTTCCCCAGTTCTATGCTTGGTTTTTGTCTGATTGAGTTCGCATGGGTCTTATACATTCTGACACAATTGCTCTAAGTTCACATGAGCAAGGCCCCAGGAGTCAGTAAGACTCTGTTTCCATATGATCATGTACCTCCTCCCCTGGCTCTTACAATCTTTCTGCCCCCCTCTTCCACAATGGTCTCTGAGCCCTGAGTGGCTAAAGTTTAATATAGGAGTCCTGTCCAGGGACCCACACTCTGCACACTCTCTACGCTTTGGCCGTTGTGTTCATTGCCCTCTGCTGCATGAGGAAACTTCTTTGATGAGCATTGAGAGATGCATTAGTATTCTCTCTACCCCTTGTTCCACTATGCTCTGTGAGCCTTAGGTCCAGATGTGCTATTGCAGATGTGTAACCTCACGTTATGCTTATGGGCTTGTTATTACATGTGCCAAGGACCTGCTCTCAGTTTTCATTCACTTTTCTTTACTCTGTGTACTTAATGTTCAAGTTACCAGGACATGTGGAGGTTCTCTTCTGCTTGGCTTCCTAAAAGACTCATGGATCCGGAGGTTCATTTATTTGCAAGGTTGGGTAGGTTATGAACCAGCAGAATGGCATTTAGGGTTCAGCCTTGGGCAGCTCAGTATTGATGTGCAATTAGGGTATCAGAAGTGGTCCAAAAGCTCAGACAGGACTAGGTGAGCTTCTGAGCACAGGAGCAAACCTTCTGTACAGTTAGAAGGCTCTCATTTAAAGATCTCTGAAGATGGGACTGGAGAGATGGTTCGGCAGTTAAGAACATTGACTGTTCTTGTAGAAAACCTGGGTTCAAATCCCAGCACCCACATAGCTGCTAATAACTGTCCCTAACTCCAGTTCCAGGGGATCTGACAGCCTCTTCTGTTCTCTGCCAGCATTGCACGACACAGGTGCACTTACCTACATGCAGACAATACATTCATACACATAAAATAAAAATAATAAAATACTTTAAAAATCAGAAAGAGCACAAATAAATGACTTAACAGTGCAACTCAAGACTCTAGAAAGGTCGGGCATGGTGGTGCATGCCTTTAATCCTAAGCACTCAGGAGGCAGAAGCAGGCAGATCTCTGTGACTTCAAGGCCAGCTTCATCTACATAGCAAGCAAGTTCCAGGACAGTTTGGGCTACAGGGAGACCCTGTCTCAAAAAAAGTCAAAAAAAAAAAAAATGAGTAGAACTAACAAAAATCAGAGCATAAATTAATGAAATAGAAACAAAGAAAACAATACAAAGAATCAAGAAATCCAAGAGCTGGTTCTTGGAAAAGATAAACAACTGGGCCTGGTGGTGCACACCTTTAATCCCAGCCCTTGGGAGGCAGAGGCAGGCAGATCTTTTTGAGTTCAAAGCCAGTCTGGTCTACATAGTGAGTTCCAGGACAGCTGGGGCTACAAGGAGACCCTGTCTCAAAAAGACAAAAAACAAAACAAAACAAACAACAAAAAGCCCCCAAAACCAAAAATCACATACTCTGTTAAATTTGAAAACCTAAAAGAAATGGGTGAATTACTATAATTGGAATCACCAAAACTAAACCAAGAAGAGATCAACAGCTTAAACAGACCTATAATATGTAAGGAAATTGAAACAGTAATACAAAATCTCCTGACTAAAAAAAGCCCAGGCCTAGATAGATTCACACTAGAATTCTACCAGAAATTTAAAGATCTATATCCAATAGTACTTAAATTATTCAAAAAGATAAAAACAATGGAAGAACTCCCAAACTCCTTCTGTGAAGCCAGTATCACTTTAATACCAAAACCAGGTAAAGACACAGTGAAAACTATAGACCTGCATCCTTAATGAACATAGATGCAAAAATTCTCAACAAAATACTTCCAACCCACAAACAGACACACATCAAAAAGATCATCCACCATGATCGAGTAGGTCAGAGACACAAGAACGGTTCAATATACATAAGTCAATAAATGTAATAAAATCATATAAATGGGCTTAAAGACAAAAATTACATGGTTATTTCAATAGATGCAGAAAAGGCCTTTGACAAAAATTCAACATGCATTCGTGTTAAAAGTCCTAGAGGGAATTGGACTGGACTGGTTTAATTCAACATAATTAAACCTATATACAACTAACCCACAGCCAACCTCATCCTAAATAGTGAAAAACTGGAAGCATTCCCATTAAAATAAGAAACCAAACAAGGCTGTCCACTATCTCCACTCTTTTTTAATATAGTGCTTAAAACTCTTGCTAAAGCAATAAGACAAGAGAGGGGAATTAAAGGAGTACTAATTGGAAAAGTTTGCAGATGATATGATAGTCTACATACGAGATCCCAAAAATTCCACCAGAAAGCTCCTAAAACTGATCAACACTTTCAGCAAAGTGGCAGGTTACAAGGTCAACTTACAAAAAGCTGCAGTCTTTTCATATATCAAAACAAGCAACCAGAAAAAGCATTCAAGGAACTCCTCCCATTCACAATAGCCTCCAAAAAATTCTAGGAATAAACATAACCAAAGACATTAAAGAATCCTACAATGAAAATTTTAAATCTTTGATGAAAGAGATTAAGAAAGATACCAGGAGATGGAAAGACCTCCTCGGCTCATGGATTAGAAGAATTAAAATTGTGAAAATGACCATTCTACCAAAAGCAATCTATAGATTCAATGCAATCCCAATCAAAATCCCCATGACATTCTTCACAGATTTTTTTAAAAATCCTAAAATTCAAAGGAATCGTAAAAGACCCTGGATAGCCAAAGCAATCCTGAGCACAAAGAGCAATGTTAGGGGGATTACCACACCAGATCTCAAACTATATTAGAGAGCTATAGTCATAAAGACAGCATGGATACTGGCACAAAAACAGACACATAGATCAATGGAATGTAATTGAAGACTCAAACCTGAGTACATGCAATTTCAGTCACCTGATGTATGACAAAGGTGCCAACAACACACACTGGAGGAAAGACAACATCTTCAACAAATGATGCTGGTAAAACTGGATCTCACCTGTAGAAGAATGAAACTAGACCTTTATCTTTCATTCTGCAAAAAGTCAACTCCAAATGGATCAAAGACTTCAATGTGAAACTGGAAACACTGAAACTGTTAGAAGAAAACAGAGGCAGTACCTTACAAGATACAGGTGTAGGAAAGGACTTTCTAAATCCAACACAGTCAGGAACTAAGGTCAACAATCAACAAGTTGGGACCCTGTTAAACTAAAAAGCTTCTGTACAGCAAAAGCAACAACCAAGGAAGTGAAGAGAAAACCCACAGAGTGGGAGAAAGTCTTCACCAGATACATACCTGACAGAGGATTAATATCCAGAATATATAAAGAACTCAAAAAAACAATAAAAAAATGACCCAATTAAAAGATGGACTATGGATCTGAACAGAGAGTCCTCAAAAGAAAAAATAAAGATGGCCAAGAAACACTTTTAAAAGTGGTCAATATCCTTAGTAATTAGGGAAATGTAAATCAAAGCCACTTTAAGATTCCTGGTGAAGGCTTTCTCCCATTCTGTGGGTTAGGCAGGGAGAGAGGGAGAAAATGCTTAGCTGGTATGAAAAACCAGAGGGGAATGTATTAGTTCAAAAGCCTACTGAAAAATTACACATACATTATCTGTACATGAGCCCATTTGTACAGCTGAAAGCTTTATAACAAGAAATAATGCCAGACAGGATAAACCTTTCAGGTTGTTGGCCATGGTAGTTCAAGAGACTTCCAAAATAATATAGGCTATTGCCACAGCCCTGATGGCCTCCCAGATCTTAAAGGTAAGACTATTGCTGACTACAGGACTTGGAGCAGTGGAGTTGGAACTGACCTGGAAGCCACCTCCCTGAAGTCTAGCTCTCATATCTTTGGAGGACATTAAATGCATCTTTAATTGAATGATTTGGCATTAAGTATTTGATTGCATAGGAAAATACCTTGTCTTTATCATTAAACAACACATTTTGGGTGCTGTACATAAAATATTGAAAAATGTCCACAAACTATGGCTGGGGCTACAATTCTGCTGGTAAAATGCTTGTCTAGCATACAGGAAGACCTGGACTCGACGACCAGAACTGCATCAAACCAGGCATGATGGTGCACACCTTTCATCACAGCACTTGGGAGGTGGAGTCAGGAGGATCAGAAATTTGAGGACAGCCTGGGCTATGGGAAACCCTATCAAAAAGAAAGGAAGAAAGGGAGGGAGAGAGGAGGGAGGGACGGAGGGAGGGAGGGACGGAGGGAAGGAGGACAAGGAAAAGAAAGGGGAAGGAGAAGGGGAAGAAAGGGGAGGGGAAGAAGGGGGAGGGGAAAGAAGGAAGGGAAGAAAGGGAAGCGGGAGGGAGGGGGAAGGGGAAGGGGAAGGGGAAGGAAAATGGACAATGTTGATAAACTAGAGAGGCAGTTCACCCAGGACAGCTTAAATATCACCCCACATGGAATTCAGGGGACAAAAATGGACACATCAGTTATGTGCTAAGAATTATGTATGCTAGGTTGTAATGGAACAGATTTCTAAATACATGAGTTAGTCACTTTTTAGATATGTGACTAATGCATGATAGAAATAATTTTAAAAGAGGGAAGATTTATTTGCTCATGGTTCCAGAGGTTTCATTTCATGGTTGGCTGAATCCATTACCTCTGGGTCTGTGGTGAGGTAGAGCATCATGATGGCAGTGCATGGCAGAAGAAAGCTGCTTACCTCACAAAAGCCAAGGGAAGAGATTTTATACAGAGAGAGAGAGAGAGAGAGAGAGAGAGAGAGAGAGAGAGAGAGAGAGATTAAAGATCTGGTGACAAGATACACCCTACAAAGGCACACCCTCAGTGACTGCTTCCTCCAACCAGGCCCCACCCGTTAGCCCATGCAGCTGTGAACCTATCAACGTATCCATACATTGATAGTTAACATCTGTTTGCTACCATCTAAGTCTTCAATATAAGAGCCTTCTTGGGGGATACATCATATCAATACATATTACCACTTGGGGGTAACTTGCCTCTGAATGAAGCTAGCTGAAGTTGAGATGTGAATGTACCCACAGGAGAGGGATCCCTGGGGCTTTAAGGATGAAGCCCTGTTCTTCTATGTGTGCTTTTGGGGGTTAGGATTCAGTTCGCACTAAGGCCATGCTTTGAGACAATGTTGTATTATCATCATTGCAGAAAAGGACAATGCTCATGATTTACTCTGGACCAGCCTGACTTTCCCCAGTGTGGTACAGTCCACATCTGCCCCTCTGGATAAACATGGAGACACATGGAGACTGGTCCCTCTGCACCTCAAGGCACATGAGTACCTCATGGGTTTCTCTGCTGGCAGTGATTATTTTTGTGTTACACATGCCAGGCTGTGCTGTAGTATCTAGTTATACAGTCAGCCATAAATCCTAGTGTTGCTGAAAAGATCGTTTGTAGATGTGAAGAACATCTATAATCATTTGGCTTTAACTAAAGATTACCCTGGAGTCAGCTGAAGGCCTTATAGGCCATCTAAGCTTTCCCTTGGAAAAAGAAATTTATACCAAGACTGTAGCACTAGCTCCTATGTGAGAATTCCAGCCTGCTAGTCTCTCTCATGATCCTGTGAGTCAATTTCCAGGAAGTAAACCTTCTAATGCACACATTTTGTACCACTCTAATGTCTCTATTGCTTGGAGACCCTTGGCCACCTGCTGCTCTTGGTTCTTCAAGGACAAGTGCTCTAGAAGATTCTCTTCTCTTGCCCCAGGCCCAGAACAAGTTGTCCTTCTGCTCTGGAGTAATGAAATCCTATGATTCACATCAGGTCTCAAGTTTATGAATGCCTCCTATTAACCATATCAAGTTCAAGCTCCTTCATCCCCGCAGTTAGAAGGGCTCAATTTGTCTTCTTCTGCAGGAATATTAAGCTCCCAGCATGATGCCAGCAAATCAAAGTGCTCAGTAAATGTTTGCTAAATACTGGAGTTGTCAGGTGTCTGTTGCCATGACAAAATACCTGAGATAAACAACTTAGAAGCTTTATTGTGGGTCACAGTTTCAGGGAGCTCAGTCCATGGCCACCTGGCTCTGTTGTTCCTGGGGCTGTGGTGAGGCAAAGCATTATGGTAGAGAGAAGTGGTCATTCATGGCAATGAGGAAGGAGAGAGAGGGAGATGGAAAAGAAGGGGGGGAGGTGTTGGAGAGAAGACAAGATATATGCCCCCCTCCAGGCCACACCCTCAAGGTCTATTTCCTTCATTTTTATTTACTTTTTAATGTGCGTGTATAGATATAAGTGTATGTGTTCCTGCTGTGTGTGCACATGTGGATGTGGGCATGTGCATGCATGGTGCATGTTTGGTGGCCAGAGGACAGCCTTGGGTATCAGTCTTCAGGCATTTTCCACCTTTTGTTTGAGATAGTTTCTCAATGGTCTGGCACTTCACCTCAAGGGTCAGGCTATCTGACCTGCAAGCTTCTAGGGATCTGCCAGTTTCCACTTCTACCTTACCATCACTGGGATCACAGGCATGTACTGGTGCATCCAACTTTTTACATGGGTTCTGCTGAGCCATCTTTTCAGCTGCCAGTTACCTTTAACTAGCTTCCACATCCTATGTTTGTTGCCTTCAAATTGCACACTGATTTATGAATCCACTACTGGATTTATCCCCAAGTGCTGCTTGTTGTGGTTTAAATGTGAAATGTCCCCACGGGCTCACGTTTGAACATTTGGGCCCCACCTGGTGATGCTGTTTGGAAGGGTTGTGGAAACTTTAGCCTCACAAGAGGAAGTGAGTCACTGAGGGTGGGTCCTGAGTCTTTATAGCCCAGTTCCACTTCCTGTTCACTCTCTGCTTCCTGAGAGAAGATGCTCTTTGCCTGCTTTCTGCTCAGTCTTTCCCCACCAGCTGGTACGTTCCCTCCACCACATTGTACAGTGTCTCTCTGGAACTATTAGCCAAAATTAATCCTCTTTCACTTAAACTGCTTTTGTCAGAGTGTTTTATCATAGCAACAGAAAAGTGAGACACCGCACCTACAAATGTTGCTGCACTAAGCCCTTGGGATGCACTTCAGATCCAAACCATAACAAATATGCACCATGCTGAAAAGTCATTCAAACACTTCTTGGTCATGCGAAGACATGTAGCTTCTATGTAGCTTCTTTCTCTTCTGCAGCAGATCCGATTTTGCCCTGAGCACAGCACTCTGCTAAGGAGTGAAGAAAAACATCAAAACTGACTTAGTTCCACTAAGTATCCATTTGAGGTCTCTTTGTGGGGGAAATGAACTGAAGAAATAACTAACCATAAATGTTTGTAGAGGCAAGAATGTGATAAAAGGGTTTACGGCGGCTGGCCTTCACCGAGGTGGACTGTACGCGTTCTTAAACTGTGCTTTTATGTTCGTCTCAGAATTTTGAACTCAGGACTGGGCAAGTAAGAAGGAGAATAACTAGAAAACCAAGATGGTGGCAGCGTAGCCAGGGGCAGCAGAGCAACAGTGGGGGGTGGGTGCTCTCGGCACAATCAGGGGGGAAGATGTGAAAACAGCAGACACCAAAAAAGCCAACCAGATTCAAGACCATGAAAAAGAAAACACTTGATCTGTCTCCTTGAGCAAAAGTAAAGAGTGGATTTCTCCAAGACCGATGCCCTTCCGGTAAGAAATTCAAGCCAGAAAGTAACTGCTGCTTCACAGAGACAAAATGTTCCTTCTTTCTTTTCTTTCTTTCTTTCTTTCTTTCTTTCTTTCTTTCTTTTTCTTTCTTTCTTTCTTTTTCTCTTTCTTTCATTTTCTCTCTCTTTCTTTCTTTCTTGGTCTTTTTGAGACAGGGTCTCCCTGTAGCCCCTTCTTTCTTGGTCTTTTTGAGACAGGGTCTCCCTGTAGCCCCAGCT
>NW_008359681.1:1366225-1367190 GCF_000622305.1 Nannospalax galili | reverse complement strand
TTTTTTTAGATTTTTTAAACTTTATTGAGAATTTCATACATGCATGTAAGGTGTTTTGATCAAATCCATGCCCACTCCCTACCCTCCAACACCTCCCATATCTCCCCATCACTTTTTTCTGACTTTGTGTTTTCTTTCTCTTTCTTTTTCTTTCTTTTCTTTCTTTCTTTCTTTCTTTGTCTTTCTTTCTGTCTTTCTTTCTTTCTTCCTTTCTTTCTTTTACTTAAAATATAGCTAAGTTAAACTTTAATTTTATTTTTTTGAAATAATTTATTGTGAATTTCATACATGCATATAGGGTGTTTTGATCAAACCCTTGTCCACTCCCTCCCCTCCAACTCCTCCCATATCTCCCCATCACTTTTTTCTGGTAACTTCATGTACTCTTTCTTCTTCCTTGGTTTTTTTTATGGGGCTTTTGGCTACTCTAACGTTCCCCCTTCTGAAGAAGTAACCTTAAAATCTCTTAAGGAATAGACAAAAGCTCCCAAATACTTTTGACATTTTTGGCCATTGGAATGGAAAGGTTGCTAAGAGGCCCAAGGACATTGTGAGTTTTAGCCAAGAAACTGGCTACTTTTCTTTGGGGTCTTTTTACCCTAACTGCCTAACCAATTCCTACCTCCTATTCTTATCACACCATCCTCTGAAGAGGTTACCCAAATTGCCAATAGGGAATTGGGACACAGACCGCTCTGGCTTCTTCCATGCAGAACAGGGACACAGGGTGAGGCAATTGGAGTACACCTTCAGTGGGTCTATCTAAAAGACTCCCAAATTGTATAACTCTTATCTCAAGGAGGAAAAGAAAGTCTTTGAATTGTGACTAGGAGATGTGAAGGAGAAGTAAAGACAGGAATAATTAGCTTTACAAGTTCTAGACAGGGAACTAGAAAAAAATCAGAACAGGGCAATTTTCAAATGTTCATATGAGAGTCCACTGGACTTTCTTGACAAGGGCATCT
>NW_008359681.1:1343015-1365950 GCF_000622305.1 Nannospalax galili | reverse complement strand
CTAATGTCTGGGAAGTATAATCCCTTGAACTCTTAAAGAAATATACTGATGACTTTACTCTTTGGTTATACTTTCCTTTTGGGTGTTTAAGACCATACAGTTGGCCCAAATAAATTAATTTATTTTAACACTTAGGGTCACTTGAGGATCTGTTCCTCAGGGGTCACACGGGCTTGGGAGGAGCCCCTGGCTCCTTTCTTTTACCAGTTCTATCTGCTTGACCATGTCTGGCTTCACTTGGAAGCATAAATGAGATGTTTCCTCTGAGTTGACCCTCCTCTTTGTAGACTGGATACTGGTTCAAGTCCATCTCGTGGGGTCTCCATGTCCTCCCTGAACAAGAGGACAGGTGACTCACCACAGTTACAGGACATTTTGAGAGATGTTCCATAGTCCCCTGGAACTTAGTTGACCTTGGAGGGCAAGGGGCACTGTCCATTAAGTCCCTCTAACAACATTAGTATAGGCCTCAAAAAAAAAACACTTGATCCATCTACCTCCTTAAGCAAAAACACACAGTGGTTTTCCCCAATAGTAATGTCCAGCAAGTGAGAAATTCAAGTCAGCAAGTAACTGTACCCTCTCTTTGCCACACAAAAGCCAAAATGCTCTTTCTAAACCACAAGTGTAATCGTGTAAACAGCTCCACATGACAGGAAAATAGTGGAAACCAGAGTAATTGAAATTGTGAGACTTTCTGTGAGCCTGAAATTGTGGGCACTCCCCCTGTACTTGAAGCTGGGGGTCCCCTTCCATGAACGTGAAGCTGTAGTCTTTTCACGTGAATCTGGAAGTTGTCTCCCATGAGACTTAAACTGTAGTCATTTTCCATGATACAGGGGCAGTACATGGTTGCCCATGATACTGGAACTATGGTTCCCTCATGTGAACCTGAAATTTTGTTCACCTCATGTGAGTCTGGAGCTGTGGTTCCCTCCTATGAGCCTGGAACTGTAGTCCCCTACTATGAACTAGAGCTATGGTCCCCTCCCATGAATCTGGAGCTATGGCCTCTCCTACGAACTGAAGCTGTGGTCCCCTCCCGTGAGTCTGGAGCTGTGGTCCCTCCTATGAACTGGAGCTGTGGTCCCCTCCCGTGAACCTAGAGCTGTGGTCCCCTCCTATGAACCAGAGCTATGGTCCCCTCCCGTGAATCTGGAGCTGTGGTCCCTCCGATGAACTGGAGCTGTGGTCCCCAAACCACACTGGCAGTAGTTACTTCTACTCTGCCCATTCTTCTGATGGGGAAACTTTGATTTTTTTTTTTTTCCCCCAAGATACCATGATTTAGATCAATGGCCACCAGGGGAAGGGCTCCCTTCAGGACTAGGTAGAAAATGTTCCAGAGCAACTGTTCAGCAAAGCTAGTGATGGGAAAATATCCAATACTATTTGAAAGTATCCTGGCTGAAACAGCAGCTGTAGGAGGTAGAGCAAGCAGCTTGGATCATCTTGAAATCTTAAGGAAAAAGAACATCAGAATGTTTGCATTTAGAACTGAAAGAAAGGCAGGTGTGGGAGTGCCTACCTCTAATCCAGCACTCAGAAGACAGCGGCAGGCTGATATCTGTGAGTTAGAGGCTGGCCTGGTCTACATACTGAATTCCAGGCCAACAAGGGATACACAGTGAGAACATGTCTGAAAGAGAGAGAAAGAACTGAAACTTTCACCATTGCAGGGCCTGGTCTCAGATACCTGTAATCTCAGCACTTGGGAAGATGAAGCAGAAAGACACTGATTTTGAGGTAAACCTGGCCAACATAGGGAGGTCACATCTGGAAAAGCAAAGAAACTAACCAACTACTTACTATTATCACTGATAACTGATTTGAACAGTAAATTAAAAGGTATGACATGTGCCCAGTGACCCAGGGGATTTTGGTTGCCCTTCACATGTTTATTTTGTGATGCTGAACATTGATTTCACGTCAGTTGGCTGTATGCACATCTTACGTATCTACTAAGATCTTTAACTCATGTTTAAATTGAGTTGTTCTCTGGGTATAGAAAGGAGTACCTTGTAGATTCTGATATCATCCTCTTAGGAAATAACTGTCTTTCAGTTATTTTCTCTGCATCTGGATGTTGTCATTGTACTCTGTGAATTGTGTTAAGTGTCTTCATTTGAAAAAAAAAACCATTTATCCATGTTTACTTTTGTTGTTTTTGGATTCAGGTCAAAAATCCTTGTGGACAGTGGCATTTACTTTTCTTCCTGTCTTTTTGTCTATTTGTTTTACCATTGCAGAGCTCTATTTGTCCTTAACAAAATGAATGGATTTGTATTATTCATTTGTGTGTGCTTTAGACGGTGGAGCATAGATGACCTTCTTAGCCTAAAGAAGGTTGTATTTCTCAGACAAAAGAAAAGAATATGTTAAAAGCACGTTTTCTCTTGCTATTGTTCAGCCGTGTAGATTGTCTGTAGTTCTGCAATTTCTGTCTATTGTACTGTTCTAGTTTGCTTTCTGTTGCTGTGATTAAAACCCTGACCAAAAGCAATTTGGGGAAGGAAAGGGTTTAGTTCACATATAACTCCATTGTTGAAGGAAGCCAGGGCAGGAACTCGAGGCATGAATCTGAAGGCAAGTACTGAAGCAGAAACCATAGAGAAACACTGCTCATTGGCTTGCTTCCCCTTGGCTTGCTCAGCTACCTTTCTTATGTAGCCCAGACCCACCTGCTCAGGGACGGTACCACCCACAGTGGGCTGGGCCCTGCTACATTAATCAACAATTAAGAAAATGCCTTACAGACACTCCTACAGGCTAGTTTGATAGAAGAAATTCCTCAATTGAGGTTCCTTCTTCTCAGGTGTTTCCAGTTTGTGTAAAGGTGACACAAACTAATCAGCACACTTATGTTCACCTTCACTGGATTCCAGAAATATCATTTCTTTTGTTTTTTTTTTTGTTTTGAGGCAGGGTCTCATTTTGCAGTCATGGCTGGTTTCAAACCCATAGAGATTCCTCTGCCTCCTGAGTGCTCTTGAATACTGGGATTAAAGGTGTGCACCACCATACACAGCTGAGTTTGACATTTAAATTGATAGACTGAGTCAAGCAGATTGCCCTCCCTAAAGATGGACCTCATCCTCATCCAAGACTAAACAGCAAAAGGTCAGTCTTTCCCTTAGTGAAAGAGAATCCCTCCTCAGCAGCCTGCACACTGGGACAGGTATGCGCTACCATATTTGATCCCTGAGAAATGTTATTTCCAAAGAAATGATCGAAGCAAAATAATTCAGAAACAACCTCTAAGCTTGCAATTGATCTCAAAGGATGCCCTTTAGATCCTATGGTTTTCAATTTCCATAAAAATCATATGTTTATTGGTTATTTTTTCCTAATATGCGAATCAAAACATCAAAATTCTATGTTCTGTCAGATTTTTAAAACTCTGGTTAAATTTTAATGCTTTCTTGGAAAAGTGCTATAAATAAATGTGTTGACATTTAATATTACATTTTAAAAGAATAACAACTGAAACTTCCATTGGCTTTTTTTTTTACAGGTTTTATTAATAGTAGACTATTTTTATAAACTTAAAAACCTATCTTTTGGATGACATGATCCCTTTTAGATACATGCTTATAATTGGGATTAGTTTTAAACTATGTCAATTAAATATTGGCCTTTTTCCTCTTCTTCCTATTTTCTTAGAATTTGATATATATGAGAAATTTCTTAGCTCAGGCTGCCATTACAATACCTTGAGGTGGATGGCTTAAATAAGGAAGAAATCCATTACTCACAGATTTGGAGGCTGGAAGTCTAAGATTAAGGTGCCAGCCTAGTAGGGTTCTGGTGAGGGCTCTCCTCCTGGCTTGCAGGCAGGTGTCTTCTCATTATGTCCATTGTGGGAAGAAGGAGGTAGAGAGAGAGAAGAGGAGAGGTAAGGAGACTAGACAGTTCTTACAGCTGTACCAATACCATCATGAAGGTCCCACCCTCATAAACTCATCTAAATCTTATCATCTTCTTTGAATGTTAATCTTCATTGTCAACTTGATGAGATTAAGAAATACCTAGGACATTATGAAGCACACTCCTCTGATCCTGATGGATACCTGGCCTTGCAGTCTTCCCATTTCTCTATCTTTACTCACTCCAGACTCAGGAACACATCTTACTCTCCCTGGGCCATTTTCTTCATGTGACTTTGTTTTCCCACTGTGTTCTGGTCTCTACTGTAATTTCACATCAGGAAAGTGCTCTTTTCACTTTTCCTGGGGAGACACAAGTAAACATCTATTCACCCAAAATGAGCACCAACAACAGGCTAAAGTATGATTCACCAAATCCTACTTAGTGAGACCACTGAATTCATTGGGCTGGCTTACAGAGAATGAATGATGGATTATTTACAGAAGTGTTGGTGACCCCCCCTCAAACAACTGCACCACCAGAAAATCTTACCCCATCGTGAATGGCAATCTCATAGAAGCTGCATCACAAAATCTGGCTTTCAGTGTACCTTCCACTTCCTATACACTCTCATATCTCCCAAGCTCCCTTGCAGCTGGCCAAGGGACCAGAGGAATAATAGCTGGAGCTTCAGGTGAGGGTCTCTTGACCAACACCCCCCCTTTCCTCCAACTACTAGGAAGTGTCAATAACTCCATTTTGATTACCATAGACTTGGCTTCCACTGTTTTGTTCAGCTCTAGTTGCCGTGGCTACAGGGAAAAGTCCAAGATGACATCTTGTTATATCTAAAGGAAAAAGAAAAAAACCACCATACAATAGAAAGGGTTCCACTGTCACTTGTGGAAGTTGAGGTTCTCAACCAACAGGAGATGTGTTGAGAGGAAAAAGTAGTTGATTATAAGAAGTTGTCTCATATCATTACTGAGGCTGGCATGGCTCAAAATCTGCCAGGTGATTTGGTAAGCTAGATACCCAGTAGAGCTGATGGTATGATCTCTGTCCAAAGGTTGGTTGGTGAAAGGGCCAGAAGAGCCCATGTTTCAGTTTGAGTCTGAAGGTAGAAAGAACCAGTGTCCCAATGTGCAGGCTTCTGAGGAGGGATTTTCTCTCACTCGAGGCAAGGTTGGCCTTTTGCCCTGTTCAGTCTTGGATGAGGTCCATCTTCACTAGGGAGGGCAATCTGCTTGACTCAGTCTATCAATTTAGATGTCAAAATCATCTGTGCCTAGTGGCACATACCCTTAATCCCAGTACTCAGGAGACAGAGTCAGTTGGATTTGATTTCTGTGAGTTTGAGGCCATCCTGGCTTGCATAGCAAGTTTTAGGCCAGTGAGGGATACACAGTGAAACCGTATCTCAAAACAACAAGAGCAATAAGAAAATATCTAACTCATGCAAAAAATGCCCTCAGAAACGTCCAAAAAATATTTGACCAAATATCTGGGTATCCTTAATCCAGGGAAGTTGAAACATAAATTCACTATCACATGTATCAATGTAAAATAGCACCCCACGCAATTAGTTCCTTCATCTCGCTCTATTTATTATTTATTTGTTTGTTTGTTTGTTTATTCACTGAGGGGTACAGCATACATGTGGATCTAGTTGGATTTCTCCTTCTTCCATATGGGTCCCAGGGATCAAGCTCAGGTCATCAGTGGTGGCAGCAAGTGCCTTTACCTGCTGAGCCATCTTGCCATTCCTGCTTTATTTTCTTATTAGCACTTATTACCACCTGACATGTTTCTATTTGTTACTTTATTGCTTCCTTATCATCAGGATTTAAAGGAAGAAGGAAGGATATCAGACATCTGGCCACATCCCTCTTTTATTTTTTAGTGTGTTGTTTGTTTCTTACATTTATTTATATATATTTTTGTATCTGTGTTCATGTGTATAATATGTATGTGAGCCCGAGGTAGGAGAGATGGCTCAGTGGGTTAAGAGCACTGGCTGCTCTGGAAGAGAATTGGTGTTCAATTCCCAGCATCTACATGGCAGCTAAACAACCAGTTCCAGGGGATCTGACACCTTCTGACCTCTGAGGCATTGTACAACATGGGTGCACTTACATACATGCAGGCAATACACTCATTCATATAAAATAATAATAAATAAAACATTTTTAAAAATATGTGTATGGGCACATGTGTGAATGTCAGAAGACAACTTGAGGGAGTTAGTTCTTTCCTTCTACCATTGAGACCCAGGGATCAAACGCAGGTCATCAGACTTAAGGATAAGAGCGTTTCTTCACTCACTGAGGCATCTCGCCAGCCCTCTTTTTCTCAGATAGAATCTCATTACATAACACAGGCTGGCCTCAAACTAGCAGTCCTCCTATCTCACCTCCAGGTGCTGGGATTACATGAATGTCACCATGCCTCTCCTCTGTATCAGAATGAAAGCTCAAGGCTAGAGAGATACCTCAGGCAGTAAAGTGCCTGCCACACAGGCGTGAGGACCTGAGTTTGGATCCCCAGAACTCCAAAGAAGCCAGACATGGTGGCCAGCATCTGTAATCTCAGTACTGGGTGGGTAGAGACAGGTAGATCCCTGAAGCTCACTGGTCAGCCATACTAGTTGTATCAGAATTTCAGGTTCAGAGAGAGAGAGAGAGCGAGAGAGAGAGAGAGATATCAATAGAAGAAAGATATGCAGTGTTGATCTTGGCCTCCACATGCATGTACATACACATGCATACTCATACCTCCGCACAGAAGTGAGGGGCAGAAACATTTAAAAGTCAGAGGTGGTAGATGACAATAAAATGATGTTTTCTGGACATAGCAGGACAATTGCACATATGATCTTACAATAGCATGCACAAGACATGTAAAAGCTCAAGTCAGACAAAACCTCAGCGTGGAAGTGGTAGGTGGGCATGATATCCCACCCCTAGCTGAGAAGCTACTGTCAGGTGATAGCTCACAAGAAAGGGAGAGTTAGTTTTCCCTGGTAAGTCAACTACGCTGTAGCAGGTGGCCCCACGCCCAAGAGTGTATGGACAGCACATTGGACTCATTGGGTTAAAAAACATGAGGATAATCTCGGAGGAGTTGTGGGAGGTGAGTGAACATGATCTAAATAGAATGTGTGAAATTCCAGAGAATTAATTTTAAAAACCTACTTATAAAATACATAAAAGAAAAAGGGAAACAAAACAAAAAACAAGTACATATACCACGCACACATTAAAAAAAGAATGAAGGGGGCTGGAGAGATGGCTCAGCAGTTAAGAGCACTGACTGCTCTTGCAGAGGACTCGGGTTCAATACCCAGCATCCACGTGGTGGCTAACAACCTTCTGTAACTCCAATTCCAGGGGGACCTGATGCCCTCTTCTGACCTCTATGGGCCTTGCGTGACACAGGTGCACTTACGTGCAGGCAATACACTTAAACACATAAAATAAAAATAATAAATATTTTTAAAAGGAATAAAGGCTCCTTAAAACAAGAAGTTTTAATTTTGTTCTTGATCTGAGAAAAACCAATTTGAAGCATGCATGAGTGAACTGACATGATGGCTGAGATTTGCTTTCATGATAATCAAATTAAAAAAAAACAAAAAACCAACCAGGCTGGAGAGATGATTCAGTGGGTAAAGGCATCTGTCACCAAGGCTAATGACCTGAGTTTGATCCCTGGAACCCACATGGTGGTAAGCGAAAACTGACTCTCAAAAGTCGTCTTCTGGTATACACATGTGTACTCTGGTACAGGCACCCCCACATATACACACACAAAATAAATAAATGAAAATGTAATTTAAGAACCCTCATACATCAAGATCATCAAGAGCACCCCTTGAGAGATCCTCTGATGTATGTTTGCACTTAGGTCATCACACGACAAAGAGCTGATCACGTGACAACTACTGGTGGTGTTTTAATAACAGTATGTTTTAGATGTCTCATAAACAGTTTCAAATAGAAGTACAAAGGACAAATTCCCATAAAACAAAACCTAAGTTGTCACCATCACAATTGTTACCATATTGACTTCCTTTCCCCGCATCTTGTAGTGTTTTAAAGCACTTTTTAGATTTCCTGTTATTTTATTCCTGCATATGTCAAGCATCCATGAAAATCATGGATGTTTCTAACATAAACAACTATGATGCTGTTTATCATACCTAATAAATTAACAGTAGCTCTTCACCTGGTCTTAGCCCAAAGGCTGAGGAGCAATTATGCAATTCTTGAGATCACAACCTCAGGTCCACAATCAAGCTCTCTGGCTGTCTCACACTTATTCGATGTTAGTTTTGCTTGAATCAGAATCTACCCAAATTACACACATAATCCTTTTGCTCTGTCTCGTGTCTTTTTATATCTAGAACAGCCCCCTTCCTTTCTTTTGCATGCCATTTGTTGCATAATGTTTTTTTTAACTAAAAATATTTACTTCAGAAATAGACAAGAACACATAAGAGAACAAAAATGAAACCTGCATGAACAGAGGAAATATGGTCTGGTGAAAAACTCATGGAGGGCCTGCAAGCTGGCTCAGCAAGGAAAAGAGCTTGCTGCCAAGCCTGATGACCTGAATTCAATCCCAGGGACACACATGGCGGAAGGAGAAAACCAACTCTCACAAGTTGTCCTCTGGCCTCCGTGTGAGTTGCGGCATGCATAAACAAGCACAATACAATAAATAAATTAGAAATTAAAACAAAACAAAAAATACATGGAAACACAGAACCAAGGAATAAGGATTGTTCTAATTTCTTGGATGCAGCTTGCTATGGGAGACCCTGGCTGAATTATCGTCTGTATACGTTTCTAAAGACAATGATTTTTAGCTTATGCATTTTGAAAAGCAGAGAGATCAAGGCACTGGAATCATTTTTGTGCCTGGAACATTTCATTCAGTGTCTGGTGCATAGACTGTCCTCTGTGTATAGCTGAAAATTGGATCATTTCATTGATAGACAGTCTGAAGAAATATATCAGTATTTTGTCTTTCTACTGAATGTGAATGTTTGAATTAAATTGTGGGGTTTGATTAAGTGGAATAAAGAAAACAATTTCTAGTCTTTAGGCTTGCTGGTGTGTGTGTGTGTGTGGCTGGAGGTCAGAGTTCTATATCAGTGTCTTCCTCAATTACGTCTCACTTAATTTTTTATTACATTATTTATCTATTTTGTGTTTGTGTGCATGCTAATGTCACAGTGTGCATATGGAGGTCAAAAGGCAGCCTGTGGGTCCCAGGGATCAAACTCAGGTTGTCAGGCTTGGTCACAGACACCTACCTTCTGAGCCATCTTGCTGGCCCATCCACCTCATTTTTTAAAAACAAAATCTCTCACTGAACCTGGACTTGCCAGTTTGGATAGACTGGTTGATAAGTAAGCTGCAGGGAACCTCATACCTCCCCCTGGACCTCTGCCCCTCAGTGATGAAATTACAGGCTTGCACTTCTGGGCCTGGCTTTTATGTGGATTTTAGGGATCAGACTCAGGGCCTGATGTTTATGTGACTAGCCTTTAACTGACTGAACCATCTCTCCAACTCCCCATCCCCAGACTGACTGATTGATTGTGAAATCTTGAACAAATTTATACTCTCCCCAGGCTCAGTTTCCTCATATATGTTTTCTTTCAAAAAATAAATTTTAAAATGAAATGGTCTCTACTTGTGTTAATTTTTCTTAAAACTTTTTTTTTTTTTTAGGCAAGGGTTTCCTATCACCCTAACTGATCTAGAACTTACTATGTAGACCAGGCTGGCCTTGATCTCATAGAAATCTGCCTGCCTCTGGCTGCCAAGTGCTGAGATTAAAGGTGTATATCACCACACTGGACTAAATAAGTCATTTCACATTTCTCCACAGCCACAGATTCTCCTGAACAGTATATTTGAAAGGGGCAGCATGACTCAGATGTGATAGGAATAGGTAATGATGGCGTTAGACTGTGTCTGGAATGTTAATTAGGGCTCTCTGGATAATATATAGTAAAACCAGCATAGATTAGCATGTTTGTAATGGCGGACGTTTTTAGTTGGGGCTGCAGAATGTTGAAGTCAAGGGTACAGTGAGGCCTCAGAGATAGACCAGGGCTTGGGGATACTGAAGAAATGAGAGGTCTAGAGATCTTTTTGTTTTGAGTTTGGGTATTGTCCTCCCCGCAAAGACATGTTGAAACCCTAACCCCTGTTTACTTATGAATGTGACTGTCTCCAACTTATGTAGTTTGACTCCTGACTTTCCAACTTTATGATGGTGTGAAAGTGATACACAGTAGAAATTGTGCCTCCCATTTTGATCTTCTCCCCAGCTAGCATTTGTGGTGTGATCCTTTCTTAGGATGCTGGGTAATGGTAACCTAGTGATGACCAGGAGAAATAGTCTATATGCAGGAGTGTCCAACCATTTGACCTTATGACATGACATTGTCATCTGCGAAGGCATCGGGCCACATTCATAGCTATCCTGGGATATGCATAGCCCAGGATATGTGGGTTGTGGGTTTTCTACAGTGTGTTGTGGGTTTTCTTTTTCTTTAAAATTATTTTTATTTTATTTATGCGTATGTATGTGTGTGCATGTGCCACATGTACACAGGTGTCTGAGGAGGCCAGGAGAGGGAGTCAGAACTCTTGGAGCAGGAGTTATACACAAGTGTGAGCTGCCCAATGTGGGTGATGGGAACTGAGCTGAAGGTGTCTGGAAGAGCAGCAACTACTCTGAATTGCTAAGCTATCTCTCCAGTCTCCGGTTTCTTGTTTATTTTTGTTATGTTTTGCTTTTGCGGCAGGGTCTCATTATGTAGCCCAAGCTGATCTTGACAGTCCTCCTGCCTCAGCCTCCTGAGTGCTTGGATTATAGGCCTATGTCCATTATGCCTGGTTACAGTGTATTATATTGATAAAGAGGATGCAGTTTTTAATTTAGAATAGTCTTAACTTATGAGTTTATGGTGATGTCACCCCATCATATGTTGAGAAGCATCTGTAAATTCTTTGCAAATATAATGAAGTTGAAATGAGTTCATAACTCAGAGTGGGTCTATTACAGCAGGACAGGTGGCCTTGTAAGAAGAGACACACAGACACAGCAGGAGGAAATAACACTTGTGAAAATGGAGGTAGAGATTGGAGCGATGTCTACAAACCGAGGAACACCAAAGATCACCTGCAAACCACAGACACTTGCAACTGCATAGAACAGATCGACCCTGAGAGCTTCCAGAAGGAGCATGGCTCTGCTGACACCTTGACTGTGAACTGCCAGCCTCCAGAAACTAGACAGGAGGAATGCCTGCTGTTTTAAGCATCTGCATCTATGGTACTTTGTTTCAGTAACCCCAGGGAACTAATCCTCCTTCCTACCCTGGCTACTGCCTTCCTTTGAATGTCTGTGTTTTCTTTCATAGGCAGATGAAAGGCCTCCGTTTCACAGTTCATATGGAAAAAGCAGTTGCTGATAGCAACTTCTGAGTTTATGTGACACAACTGTGTAAGTATAGAGAGAGATAAAATGGTTCCTCACCATCCCAGGCCCAAATTCTAGTATAGAGTATGGTTTTATATTAAAAGACACCCCAAAAGGTTCAATGGTACAGAAAAAAAGGGCCTTGTCAAACTCAAAGGTTATCTCTTCTTGGTTTAAAAAAAATTATTTGGAGGGTTGGAGAGATGGCTCACCAGTTAAGAGCACTGACTGCTCTTGCAGAGGACCCTGGTTCGATTCCCAGCACCCACATGGTAGCTAACCATCTGTAACTCAGGTTCCAGGGGAATCCATTGCCCTCTTCTGACCTCCATGGACATTGCATGACACAAATGCACATACAGACATGCAGGCAATACTCTCATACACATAAAATAAAAATAATAAATAAAATCATTTTAAAAAAGATATTTTCACATCTACTGGGTTGTAAGATCTTAACAGGGAGTCAAACACGCTTGGGCACAACTCAGACACGAGCTCCTCCAGGCCCGCATTATGCAGTTTCCCTATATGTCTGTTTTTACTACTAAGCAGTTTTATTTATTATTTTTTAATTTTATGTGTATGTGTGTATTGCCTGCATGTGTGTAAGGGCACCCGTGTTGTGCAATGCCTGCCCAGGACAGAAGAGGCTGTCAGATCCCCTGGAACTGGAGTTATGGACAGTTGTTAGCTGCCATGTGGGTGCTGGGATTCGAACCCAGGTCTTCTGCAAGAAGAGTCAGTGTTCTTAACCGCTGAGCCATCTCTCCAGCCCCTAAACAAGATATTTTTTAAAAATTAAAAAAATATTTGAGACTGGAGAGATGGCTCAGTGGTTAAGAGCACTGGCTGGTCTTGCAGAGGACTTGGGCTCAGTTCCCAGCACCCACGTGGAGTCTAACCACCATTCATAATTCTAGTTCCAGAGGATCCAATGCCCTTTTCTTTCTTCTGTGTGCCAGGTACATTTACATACATGCACACAAAACACTCATATACATAATAAGTAAAAAGTTATTTAATTAATTATTATTAGTGCGTTGGAGGTATGTATGCATAGTCAAAGAACAACATTGTGCAGTTGGTTTTCTCCTTCTACCTTTACATGGGCCCTGGGGATTGAACTCAGGTCACCAGGCTTGTGTGGCAAGTGCCTTTATACCCACTGAGCCATCTAGTTGGCCTAGCCTCAGCTTTACTTATTTATTTTTATTATATGTGTATGAATGTGTTTGGCTGCATGTATGTAAATATACCACATGCATATAATACCTGTGGAGGCCAGAAGAGGGCATTAGAGCCCTTTGGAACTGGAGTTACGGATGGTTGTTAGCTGCCATGTGGGTGCTGGCAACCAAACTGGACCCTCTACACGAGCATCCAGTGCTCTTAACTGCCGATCCATCTTTCCAGCCCCTCCTCAGCTTTTTGATAGAATTCAGATGTTCTCAGAGATACTTGAGTTACCCTGGAATATAATCCATCCCACAAATACTTGAGCAGAATATTGAGAAGAGCACTCCAGGAGTCAAACCTTCTAGTACCATATTTTCCCCTCCTGGCTGAGCTCTAAAGTCTTTCCTGCCCCTTCAGAACCTAGCTTCTTTCTGGAAGACTGCCTTTGCCTTCTCCTCCAGGTGGACTGACTTGCTTGTCAAATGCCTGTTCTTAGCTAGTCTGTCTTCTGGGCTGCTGTCAGGGCAGGGACTTCCCAGCACAGGACCTCTCATCTGATGTCCTCTCCGCCTCAGTGTATGTCTGGAGCATAAGGAAATGAATGACCGGCATTTTTTATTTTTTGAGACATCAAGTTTTTTTTTTTTCTATTTTTATTTATTTATTTTTGTTTCCTCCTTTATTATTTTTTTAACTTAAAAAAATTTTATTGAGAATTTCATACATGCCTGAGACCCTAATTAGTTTCAGTGTTCTGTGGTTGTAACAGAACAAGAGGTAGATCCTCTGAAGGAAATGAGAAAAAAGAGGGCTCTGTGGTCTAGTAAGTAGCAGGGACTCCATCCTGCCTAACTAAGTAGGGCATGAACATCACAGAGCGGCTACACTCACCAACATGCAGCTCAGGACAGTGGTGTGGTCACCAGAGGGTCACTGTGAGGATCACTCTTGAGTGTCACTTGATTAGAGAGACACCTAGGAGATTCACACAGCACATCTCAGGGTATGTCTGAGGGTATGTCCAGAGATGATCAGGCTCTGACCTAATCAATGGCTTAATCAGTTGATATACTTAAGATCTGAATAGGCTATTGGAGGGTGGTAGAGGTGCAGAAGTTGGCGCCTAGATGGAGGAGCCTCTGAAGGGGATCTTGGCCTTGGCCTCTTATTTTTACTTCTCATTTGTTGTTGTTTAATTTTCTTGTATTAGATTTATTAATTAGTTTGTATGTGTGTATGTATACAAATTTGCTATGGCGTACATGTGGAGGTCAAAGAACAAAGTTTTGAGAGTCAGTTTTCTCTTTCTGTCATGTGGGTCCTGGGATCCAACTCAGGAAGTCTACACTGGCAGCAAGCATCTTTACCCTGAGCCATCACTTTGCTCCTATTAGTCCTGTTTGCTTCTTGGATACCATGAGCTGAGCAGTTCTCCTCCATCATGCCCTTCCACTGAGGTGATCCTGGTCTGACACAGACCTAAAGAAGAGGAGCCAGGTGACCATGGTCTGAAACCTCTGGAACCATGAGCCCAAATACATTTTTCCTTCTTTAAAATATTTATCTCAGGTATTTGTCACAGCAACAGAAAGTCTGACTAACACCTTGATGCTACTAGAGATGTAACACTCTGCAGGAAAGTGGGTGAGTGAGCCCCCACCAGTGGCTGCTGTCAGGTTTCCTTTTGCCTAGTGGGATGAAGTTTGGAAAAGAAATTAAGTGGTATTTCTTGCATTTCTGAATTTGGAAACATCTATTTAAAGAAGAAATAAATATAGAGTAGTTTCATGGAAAAAAATTCAGTCTGTTAATCCTACCATGAAAAAAAAAATCAAGGCCATAAGTTAATTACACTGTGAATCTGCTTTGACACTAATTCATGAGAACTGAGAAAAAGTTAAGTGTAATCAGAGGCCAGTTACACTGAGACAGTCACTGAGATCATTCTGAGATGGTAGGTGGTGGGAAGCTACCTCAGTGACTAGATGGTAAATACCAGAATGAAAGATTGAGGAAAAAGAGCTTTCTTGGAGCTGGAGAGATGGCTCAGTGGTTAAGAACACCAGCCGCTCTTGCAGAGGACCCAGATTCTGTTCCTAGCACCCATATGGTGGCTAACAACTATCTGTAACTTCCAGGGAATCCAGTGCTCTCCTCTGGCCTCTGCAAGCACTGCAGACATGGGTACACATATACACATAGGGAAAACATTCATACACATAAAGTAAAAATAAATTAGTCAAAACATTTTTAAAGAGCTTTTTTTTTTTCCTTTATCTTTTTGAGACAGGGACCCCTATAGTCCCAGCTGGCCTGGAACTTGCTATATAGACCATGCTGACCTCCATCTCATAGAGATCTGTCTGCCTCTGCCTCCTGAGTGCTGGGATTAAAGTGATTGCCACCAGGCCCAGCTTAAAAAAGAGTTTTCTTTGGAAATGTTTTTTGTTTTTAAAATATTTTATTTATTGTTTTTATTTTTTTATGTGTATGAGTGTATTGCCTGCGTGTATGTGAGTGCAACCATGTTGTGCAATGCTGAGGCGGTCAGAAGAGGGCCTTGGATTCCCCTGGAACTGGAGTTAAGGACAGTTCATAGCCGCCATGTGGGTGCTGGGAATCGAATCCAGGTCCTCTGCAAGAGCAGTCAGTGTTCTTAACCTCTGAGCCATCTCTCCAACCCCTGGAAATGTTTAAAAACAGGAGAAATTACTATCAGTTCAGTGAGGAGGCTGGGAGAACCAACCAGATGTGAATGGGAAAAAATATTTCTTAGGCTTTCTAATTTACCTGGAGAGAAACCAAACTAAATAAAGGAATAGAAATACATAAAGTTCCCAAGTCACAAAAGTCTTTGCAGGCACACTAGAATAGGTCAGAGTTGGTTTTTTGTTTTTTTGTTTAACACCCAAGGGTTGGTAAAATGGCTCAGGGAGTAAAAAAGGCACTTATTGCCAAGCACGACGACCTGAGTTCAATCTCCCAGATCCACGTAATAAGAGAGAGTCAACTCTCAAACGTTGTCCTCTGATCTCCACACACTAGCTGTGAGGAGCACGTCCCCACACAAATGTGTGCACACACACACACAATAAATAAATAATAAACGTTGAAGAAATGGTTCAGCAGTTTTAAGAGCACTGGCTGCTCTGGCAGAGGACCTGGATTCAATTCCCAGCACCCACATGGGGATCTGATGCTCTCTTCTGACCTCCTTGGGCACTGCACAAAATATGGGTACACTGACATACATGCAGGCAATACACTCATACACATAAAATAAAAATAAAAAAATAAGCCAGGTGTGTTGGTGCATACCTTTAATCTCAGCATGTGACAGAGGCAAGTGGATCTCTGTGAGATAGAAGCCAGCCTGGTCTACACAGAGAGTTCCAGACCAGTTGGGGCTACAGGGGGACTCTGTCTCAAAAATACCCCCCCCAAAATAATAAAAAAATAAAATAAAAAACATGCCCAAAGGATGAAGGTTCTCTATGTAGATGCATAGCTCCAAAGAACATTTTAGATAATTAGCTCTGATTGGTGTAGCTTAAAGCAAGGAAAATTTGAAAAGTACAAAATGGGAATTTAATTACGGCTAACGATGTTATAATTGCCCATCAATACTCATAAAATGGAAATATGTAGGGATATCGGTAGAAAGACTTCTAGAGTCATGATGAGATAGGAACTGTACATCATCAGTGCTTTGTTCTTCCATCTGCAGGACAAACTTTGTATATGATAGGCAGTTAATTAGCATTATCAGAATGAGTGTGAAACAATGACTCCCCCCCACTTCCAGGGCATGCAAATAGGGTGAGGCGCTCTCTGTGTACCTGTGTTCATGTGTGTAACGTAGGTGTGCATGTGTATGTGCATGTGTGTGCATGCATGGGGAGACCAGAGGTTGATTTAAGTGTTTTCTTCAGTTGCTTTCCACCTTGTTTTCTGAGACAGGGTCTCTCCCTGAACTTAGAGCTCACTGATTCATCTGGACCAGTTGGCCCTTGAGCTCCAGGGATTTTCCTGTCTCTGTCCTCTCCCCCATAGTACTGGGGTTATGAATGCACCTGCCATACTCAGCTTTTTATTTTTTTAAAAAATTATATTAATTTTTATTTTGTGTGTATGCATGTATTGCCTGCATGTAGGTAAGTGCACCCATGTCGTGCAATGCCTGAAGAGGTCAGAAGAGACTATCGGATCCCCTGGAACTGGAGTTACAGACAGTTGTTAGCTGCCATGTGGGTCCTGGGATTTGAACCCAGTCTTCTGCAAGAACAGTGTTGTTAACTGCTGAGCCATCTCTCCAGGCCTCATACTCAAGCTTTTTATGTGGGGGTTGGGACTTCTGAACTCAGGTCCTGATGTTTGCCTAGCAAACACTTTACCAACCAAGCCATCTTCTTAGCTCCAGTGTGAGTCCTTGAGTCCTTTTTCTCTTTCTTTCCTTTTTTTTTTTTTTTGTTTGAGACACAGTCTCACTATAGCCCCAACTGGCCTGGCACTCACTATGTAGACCAGGCTGGCCTTAATGATCTTACAGAGATCAGCCTGCTTCTGTCTCCCAAGTGCTGAGACTAAAGGCATGGTGTGTCACCACACCTGGCTCCTTGAGTCTTTTATCCAAGAGGTTTCAGCCCTTTGTCTACCTGTCTACTCATTCTTAGACCTTAGAAGAATACTAACTTCCTGGCCTCTGTTTATAGAAGGTGAATCCCAGAGAGGGTGGATCTTTCTGTGCTGCTGAAGGCCACAAAGGATAGGATCAAACACATGTAGGTTGGGAACAATGAAAGGATGTTAAATATAGGAAAAGACTCAAACATTCCCAAGCAGGAAGGGAGAAGCATGCACCAACATACACTGAGGTATCATTTTTAGGAGCCAGAGTGGCAAGAGACATGAAAGTGTGACAGTCCCATTCGTGGCGAGGCAGTGGGGAAGATGAGCTGTCATATGATGGAAGTGTAAATCTCCATGTAAATCACCATGAGGGGGATTTCTCAGTAGCCATCAAAATTAAAATTAAAATACACAGGGGCTGGAGAGATGGCTCAGTGGATAAAAGCACTGGTTGTTCTTGCAGAGGATCTGGGTTCAGTTCCCAGCACTGACTTGGTGGCTAACAACCATACATAACTTCAGTTCCAGGGGATCTGATGCCCTCTTCTGACCTCCAAGGGTATTGCATGCATGTGGTACATTTACATACATGCAGACAACACACTCATACACATAAAATTAACATAAAGAAATTAAAAAACAATGGTTTTTGTTTTTTAAGATCAGGTCTCACTATGTAGCCCTGGCTGGCCTAGAACTCAGTATGTACATCAGGTTGGCTTCAAACTCATTGAGATCTGCCTGCCTCTGCTTCCCAAATACTGAGATTACAGGAGTATGTCATCACACCTGGCAAAATGCAAAACATTTTGACCCTGTGATTTTGCTTATAAGAATTTCTTCCACAATTACATATCTGCACGTAGAAAATGACATGGGTGGGGATATTCACCGAAGCATTCGGTATAATACCAGATAGGAAACAATCCAAATGCCCATCAATGAGTAACTCAAAGCATGTCCATGTAGTGCAAGTGTCGATGTAGTGGGAAGACATGTGGATGCATTCCAAGGGGAAAATCAGTTAAAAATTCTGCCTTTTATGTTAAAAAAAAAAAAAAGGGAAAAAGAACATGTTTGTATTAGTGGAATACTTCATTATCAAAAGAAATTTTGTGCCCATTGAACAGGCAATTTCTATTTCTTCTCAACTGTCCAGATCCAAGCCACCTCTAATCTACTTACTGTCTCTGTGAATTTGCCTATTCTAGGTCTTTTATCTGAATAGAGTCTTATAATGTGCTGTCTTTTATGCCTGGCTTCTGTATTAGTTACTTTTCCTATTGCTGTGAAAACTACTTACAAAAGCAATGTTAGGAAGGAATGGTTTATTTTGGCTCACAGCTTGAAGGTACAATCTATCACGGCTGGAAGTCATGGTGGCAGGTGGCTGGTCACATTGAACGTGCAGTCAGGAGGCAGAGGGAGAGGAATTGCTTTCTCCTTTTGTTCTGTTTTTGTTTTTTGAGACAGGGTCTCCCAGTTCTTCCAGATCTTCCAGGTCTGGCCTGGAACTCGCTGTGTAGACAAGGCTGCCCTTAATCTCACAGCGATCTGTCTGCCTCTGCCTCCCAAGTGCTGGAATCGAAGGCGTTTGCCACCACACCCAACAGCTTTCTCCTTTTTATGCAGTCCAAGATCCCAGCCTATGGAACAGGGCTGCCCACATTTTGGGTGGGTCTTCCCATCTCAATTAACCTAGACAATCCCTTACAAACATACTCAGAGAACTGTTCCATGGTGATTCTAAATCCCAAGTTAACAATCACAAACTGTCACAGCTTCTTTCTGTTAACAATGTTTTCAAAATTCATCCATGTTGTACCATGTATCACTATTTTTGTTGCGAGATAATATTATCTTGAATGGATATACCACATTTTGTTTATCCATTCATGATTTTATGGACATCTGGGTTGCCTCCTCTTTTTGTCTGTTGTGAATAGTTCTCATTTGAACATTTGTGTGCAAGCTGTCTTGCAGATATGTTTTTACTTCTCCTGAGTATACACTTAGGAATGGAATTTCATAGTGTTATAAAAATGTTAAATGCACAGCAATGTTGAAAGCATTCTATAGTGAATACCCCTCTAGTCAGCACCAAGATTCTATCAGAATTTTATTCTACTTCCTTTATCACATGCCTATCCATCAGTCAGCTTTGTTTTTAATGTATTTGAAGGTACATGGTACCATTATTTCCCCTAAGTACTCAGTGTACATATCATTAACAACAGCTTGGGCTGTATATTAAGACCTGATCTCAAAACAAAGAACTTAACTGATTCCAGATTACTGTCATTTAAATTTTCTTCTCTTTGTTCCATTCAGCTACTGAGTTAAAATAGAAACATTTTTATGATTATCTAGTGCATACATATTTAGGTTATGTTTGAAAGTATAAAAGGGATTTTAATTGATTAAAAGATAGAAAGCATTTCATAAGTGATTTACCTCTATTGTCTTATTCCCTAATCATCTCAATCTATATGGACAGGGTAAAAAAGAGCAGGTGAACCAAGTTCCAGCTCACTGCTGCATCTGTCCATCTTTAACCCCTTTACTGGGCTTTACTAGCACAGTTGGCAGAGTATTTGCCTAGCAGGTCTAAGACTCTGAGTTCAATCCAAAGTACGGCCAAAAAAAAAAAAAAAAATTAAATGTGTTTAGCCTCCCGTCCCAGTTAGCTTTAACTGTCATCTTGACACAGCCTAGAGTCATCTGAGACAGGAATGCTAATTGAGGGGTTTCCCAGATCAGATGCCTGTGGGAAGACTGTCTTGTTTGGTAAATGATGTAAGAGGGCCCAGCCCACTGTGGGCAGCATCACTCCCTGGGCAGGTGGTCCAGGGCTGTGTAAGGCTGTACTAGTTAAGTAGGAGCATGCTAGCCAGCTGGCAAGCAGTGTTTCTCAATGGTTTCTGCTTCAAGTTCCTGCCCTGACTTCCTTCAGTGATGGACTGTGATCCAGAAGTATAAGCTAAAATAAACGTTCCTCCCCTAAGCTGGTTTGGTCAGAGTGTTTTATTACAGCGATAGAAATGAAACTAAAATACTCTGTTAACAATAAACTGAAAAACAGGGCTCCTTATGCTGAGCAAAGCAACATTTTGTTGCTTAAGGAAAAAGTGTAGTTTTATTAAGGATTCACCTTTTCTAGGATAAAAAGCTAAATTTAAAATGTCCATGCTGGGGCTAGAGAGATGGCTCAGTAGTTAAGAGCACTGGCTGCTCTTGCAGAGAACCTGGGTTCGATTCCCAGCATCCATATGGCAACTAACAACTGTCCATAACTTTAGTTCTAGGGATTCAAAGCCCTCTTCTGGTCTCCATGGGTATTGTATGACATGGGTGCACTCATACACATGCAGGCAATACACTCATACACATAAAATAAAGATAATAAATAATTGGAGAGTGATTGCTACTGGGTGAGGGAGTATGCCTTACATACGATCTCTAGATGGGCTGACTAGTCTCCAGTGGACGAATTTACACTGAAGGGCATCTGGGTACAAATGCTTGACTGGATAGGACTTAACATGTATGGTGGAATCCATGAGGTCTGGTGGGGGGAGGGAGTCTAAATTTGATTAAGAACTGTTATGTAAAATTATAAGAGCTCAACAAAAATTTTTTAAAGATAATAAATAGGGGCTGGAGAGATGGCTCAGTGGTTAAGAACACTGACTGTTCTTTCAGAAGACCCAGGTTCAAATCCCAGCACCCACATGGCAGCAAACAACTGTCCATAACTCCAGTTCCAGAGGATCTGACAGCCTCTTCTGTCCTCTGTGGGCATTGCACGACATGGGTGCACTTACCTACATGCAGGCAAAACACACATACACATAAAATAAAAATAATAAATATTTTTAAAAGATAATAAAATATTTTTAAAAAATAAATAAAATATCCATGCCATCTAGGAGGCTGGAGGAAGTAGCTGAAGCCCGAGTTGATGTTAGGGGGACTAAACTGTCCCTAGCTGAGGTATCCTGAGTAAGACTCAAACTGGTATGCAGAAGAGGTTGGAGAACATCTCCCTGTGGATCAGCTATGTACCCCCAGCCCGGGCTGGGACAAGAAGTGGTTTCTTCCTTACTTACTCTTTGCTGATCCTTCCTCATGCAACCCGAGAAGCATTTTTTGAGGAAAAAAAATCATTTTTATTTTTGCCTTAAAATATGTAAAGATTTGGGGACTGGAGATGTGGCTCAGTGGATAAGAATACTGACTATTCTTGCAGAAGACCCGGGTTCAAATCCCAGCACCCACATAGCAGCTAACAACTGTCTGTAATTCCAGTTCCAGGGGATCAGACAGCCTCTTCTGTCCTCTGCAAGCATTGCATGGCAAGGGTGCACTTACCTACATGCAGGCAATTACACGCATATACATAAAATAAAAATAAAAAAATATTTTTAAAAATATGCAAAGATTTGTTACAGTTTGAATATAAAATGTCCTCCATAGGCTCATGTGTGGAAGGGTTGACCCCCAGCTGGTGGTGCTATTTTGGGAAGCTGTTGAAACTTTAGGAGGTGGGACCTCACAGGGAGAAGTAGGCCACTGAGCAGCACACACAGATTCTAAGCATTCATATAAATGCCTAGGTGGGGAGGCTATAGTGGGTTCTGGGCCTCTCTTCTCTCCTTCCTGTCTGCATGAGGTGAACAACTGTCACTTCCACTGTTCCTGACACGATGATGTTCTGCCTTACCATAGAGCCAGGGTCAAAGGAGTCAAGGACTGTGGACTGACTCAGAAACCAGGAGCTAAAATAAATAACACCTCCCCTTAAGTTGTTTCTGCCAGGGATTTTGGTCATAATTATGCCAATGTAGCTAATACAATGTCCATATTGTCTTCAGCAATCACCTTTCTTTATAAGGCTGGATAATAGCCCATGTATTGATATACTATAGTCTGTTTAACCACTCATATGTCAATGACATTTGGCCTGTTTCTACCACCTTGGCTATTGTGAGTAACAATGTGTGTGCAAATACTTTAAGACCCTGCTTTATATATTATATATGTATATATGTGTATATATGTATGAATATATATGTATATACACATACACAGAAGTGGGACTGCTAGGTTTTATGGCAGTTCTATTTTTAACTTTTTTAAAACTCTTTTTAAAAACATTTTATCATTTTTTTTTAAATTTCATGTGTATGCGTGTATTGCCTGCATGTAGGTAAGTACACCCATGTGGTGCAATGCCCTTGGAAGACAAAAGAGGCTGTCAGGTCCGCTGGAACTGGAGTTACAGACAGTTGTTAGCTGCCATGTGGGTGCTGGGATTCGAACCGGGGTCCTCTGCAAGAACAGTCAGTGTTCTTAACCACTGAGCCATCTCTCCAGCCCCCTCTATTTTTAACTTTAAAAAAAAAATTTTTTTTTAAAGTTAATAACCACATGATTAGAAGAAGCATTTCATTACAGCTTTAACATATTCAGTAACACACTCCAGAGCAAGGATACATCTCTTTCAAAAGTGGCTATAAAATTTTTAGGTTCGCTGTTGAATTAATACAGTTATACAATATTGGACACAGTATAAGCCCTGTAAGATAGAAAATTGGATGAGTTTTTAACCTTTAAAAAAGATCTCCATTTCATTTTATAATATACTGTTTCTTATAGAAAGAGTCATTGTTTTTACTACAGTGAGATGTTGGCGCATACATCTCTAATCTGTATCTGATTATTACTAGTCATAATCGGTTGCACTCAGATGCTGGC
>NW_008359681.1:1330931-1340931 GCF_000622305.1 Nannospalax galili | reverse complement strand
AGGATTTCTGTCCCCTCTCTTTGAAAGTTAGTACCTGCCAACCAATCTTTCTCTAAGTCCTCCTCCTCACTGCCCCTGCCTCCAGCCTCTGAAAACCCCGTTCTGCTCTCTACCTCTATGAAATCTAATTGCTCAAATTCCACACCAGTGAGATCGCATGGTAGCTGTCAGGAAGACAGAAACAATGTACTTTTGAACAATGAAAATACTTCAAGTTACTATCATGAGTGGGATTTTCTCCTTAAGGAAATAGCAGGCTATATTCCAAATGATTACAGCCTATGACTTTCCTCTGGGCTCTTCCTAAATTTCTTAAGAGTTCAAGTAGGAGAAGTGAAATGAAAAAAAGAAATGACCCGATTTTTAACTTTTTATCCCATTTTTATTTTCTCTCCACCTGCCCAGGATCTGTGACGACTGAAGCTAAAGAGCCTCTGGAGCCCTCTGCCTTGAAATCTCCTTTTCTGCCATTTAGTAGTGTGTGACCCAAGGTAAGTTTCTTAGCCTCTCTGTGTCAGTTTCTTTCTCTATAAATAGGGACAATAATGTAGTTCTGACTTCATAAGGTGATGTGTCAGTTGAATGTGTTAATAGTCACCTAGGTAATAAAAGCACAGTATATTTTAATAGTTGTAAGTAGAAAAGAAGAAACTCTTGGAGCCAAGGTTAAAGATTACAACTTCAAAGCAATTCTAACCAAAATTGTAACAGTATTATTTTACAAATGTAATAAAATGACACTGAAATTCATTTGGAAAAACAAACATGTAAAACTAGTGAAAGAAAGTCTTAATATAAACTCTATCACATACTAACATATATTATGAAGTTATAAGCATTTTGATATTGAGACAGAACCAGGAAGATCTTTAGAAAAAAATGTTGACTATAACAAAGTTGGCATTTAAAAATATTATTTATTATTTTTATTTTATGAGTTACGAGTGTATTGCCTGCATGTTTGTGAGTGCACCTGTGTTGTGCAATGCCTGAGGAGGTCAGCAGAGGGCATCGGATTACCCTGGAATTGGAGCTCTGGATGGTTGTCAGCTGCCATGTGGGTGCTGGGAATTGAACCCAGATCTTCTGCAGGAGCAGCCAGTGCTCTTAACTGCTGAGCTATCTCTTTAGCCCCCTTATTTTTATTTTAAAAATCACATTTATTATGTATGGTGGCTTGAATTAGAATGTCCCACATAGATTCTAAGTATTTGAGCATTTGGTCCCTAGTTGTGGAGCTGTTTGGGGAAGGTCATAGAACTGAGAAGGTGTGGGTATGCAGGAAAAAGCATGTCACTGGGGGTGGGCTTTGAGTATATAACCATGCCCACCTCCAGTTGTCATGCTCTGCTTCCTGTGCTTGCTTTTAGATATGAGCCCTCAGCTTTCTGCTCCCACTGCCTCCTACCATGCTTCACACGCCTGGACTCTTACCCCTGTGGAACTATAAGCCAAATACTCTTCCTTCTATAAGTTGCCTTGGTCATGGTGTTTTATTACAGCAACAGAAAAATAATACATTGTGTGTGTTTGTGGATATGAACATGCCATGGCACACATGTGGAGGGCAGAGGACAACTTGTGGAAGTGGTTCTCTTTTTCCACCATGTAGGACTCGGAGACAGAACTCAGGTCATCAGGCTTGGTATCAGGTGCCTATACCTGCTGAGCCGGCTGACCAGCCCAAAGTTGGAATTTTAAAGAAGCATGGATGAGATATGTTAGTGAGATGGTAAACAACAGGGTGTTTTGGGGGAAGTTGATACTTTACATGGGCAGAGAAGCTCCTTAAGCTCAGGAAGTAAACAATGCAATAGCTTCAAGAAGTCCCTGAAATTGGCCAGGTTCACTAGGCTCCCCCCTCCCCAAGCATATATAAGCCCTAAGGACTGCTGTGAGACTCTCAGACAAGCTGAGCTGCTTAGAGACCAGCTGAGATGCCTGGAAGAGGCTATACTGGCTGTCGAGCTGCCTGCAGACTGTGCAGTGTTCCAAGTTTCCTTCTTTCACAAGTTATCACCCATGCTAGGGTACCCTTTGGCAATATGGCTAGGAGTCATTTCTGCTCCTCTAAGTGACCCCTCACCTATATTCCTGTAACCAACCCCAATAAAACTTGTTGGTTCACCAAGTTTTATTGGTGGTAGCCTTACTTTGGTCTGTTGTTGATTTCCTGTCTGCGCTGAGTAGATGTTTATTCATGTCTCCCCAGGAATAGTGTCACACAACAGGTGAAATCAGAATCTTACCATTTTTGTCTGTTCACTTTTTTTTCCATGAACTTCCCTCTCAGTCTTCTTCATTTGGCATTCACTGGGTCATTGGTCTTTTTCTGTTGACACATAGTATATTTGAGATGTTGAAGAAATCTGCCCTTTGCAGTCTTGCAGTGATTATTTTTTCTGGTTTTTAAAGATAATTATTTTTATAAGTGTTTTATCTGCATGTCTGTAAGTGCACCATGTGCATGTAATGCCCATGGCAGCCAGAAGAGGACATAAGATCCCCTGGAACTGGAGTTATAGATGGTTATTACCACCATGTGGGTGTTGGGAACTGAATCCTGGTCCTCTGCAAGATCAGCCAGTGCTCTTAACCACTGAGCCATCTCTCCAGATGCCCTCTTTTAAAATCTTAAAAAAATAATTTTTTTCTGGTTTTTATTTTGTTTATGGTAGTCTTTTTGCAGTGAGGTCTCACTCTTTATAACTGTCACATTGGAACAGTGTATGCTTTTCTAATTTCATGATTTGGCTTGAAAAGGTCTTCCTCACTCAAGGCATTTTTTAAAACATGCTTTCCTACTTTAACAGTTTTTATATTTTATCATTGATTTATATGTTATTTATTTTGGCATAAGAAATAAGATGTGGATCCAACTTTACCCTTCCCCAATGGCTTATATATGCTTGGGGAGGGAGGAGCCTAGTGAACCTGGTGAATTTTGAGGACTTCTTGAAGCTATTGTGTTGTTTACTTCCTGAGCTAAGGAGCTTCTCTGCCCATGGAAAGTATCATCTTCCCCCCAAACATCCTGTTGTTTACCTTCATTTAGAACACCCTATTGTTAACCCAGTTTCCCTCCAAGTCAGAAGGTTTTAACTCAGGAAACTGCTACACAACACTCTTACCAGTGACAAGTACTAGTGGTCACACAGACCTACCATGAGGTTCTGTTAGGTCTTTCCACCTGAGTCGGAACAGACTCAGGTAACTTTTCCTTTCTCTTCTGTCTCCATCAGATGCTGGCCAGAGCCCAAATATGCTTCCTCTGGGTATTTTGGACTTTTCTATTCTTTTGCTAAAGCCCTCCCCGCCACCATGTGGCTGCTTACAAACAACATGGTTTGCTTCCTTCCTCTTCTCCATCTTTCTTTTCCTGGAAGCTGCTGAGATTGACAGCTTGCCTGTTCTGGGGTTTTTCTTTTAATCTCTAATAAAATTGTCCTGAGCTTTAAAAAGAAAAAAAAAAAAAAAAAAAAAAAGAAAAAAAAGAATGATGAGCATTAAATGTTTACCACAGGGGCTGGAGAGATGGCTTGATGGCTCGGCAGTTAGGAGCACCCTACCATGGTTTCATGCTGCTTAATCATGAGGCCCAGAGTTCAAATCCCAGCACCCATATAACAAGCCTGTAGCTCCAGTTCTGAGAGCTCTGATGCCCTCTTCTGGCCTCTATACCTAAAGGTATATATACCACTCATAAAACACATAAAGAAAATAAACCTTAAAAAAATGTTTTCCATGCAGGTCATGGTGGTGCATGCCTTTTCCAGCACTTGTGAGGCAGAGGCAGGCAGATCTCTGTGAGTTCAAGTACAGCCTGGTTTACATAGCAAGTTCCAGGACAGCGCTACGGGAGAACCTGTCTCAAAAAAAAAAAAAAAAGTTTGCCAAAAGCAAGGTGAAGAGGCAGGGTTTCTCCATCTCTGCTAGTGGGTGATCTGGTCATCTGTTGGCAAGCCATGCAAAGCTTAATGACATAAAACAGTTTAGCCAGGTGGCATGGAACAAGAATTTGGACAAGGCACTATTGTGATGCTTCTCTGCTCCACGGTACGGCATTAACTGGAACTATCCAATATATTGGGCTGACTGGAAAGGGATGGAGAAATATTAGGTCCTGAATGCTCCTTGCATGATTGCCACTCTCTGGCTGCCATCCTGGAAATCAGCATCTTAGCCTGCTCCCCAACTGGCTCCTCTGATATGACTCAATCCTAATCACAGGGCCCTCCCTGAACCAGAGTCCCACAGGGCTGCAGACCATCCCTCAACTGCACTCCCTGAAATGTTGTAAAACCCACCCTGCACCTGCCCTTCCTGATATGACCCAACTTCTACCCCAAGCCCCTTCCCAGTCCCTGAAGAGAGGAAAAAATAAAAACCCTGAGTCTATGAGACAGGCTGCTCCTCTGACGTGCCCTCTCAGGTTTGCTCCCTCATAAGCCTGCATGTTCTGTAGAGGTTGGTTTCTCTGTTTCTTTCCTGGCTTCTTATTTCCTTATAGAAAGTCTGTGGACAGGGACAATCAGCCTAGGGAAGCCACTCTTGAGATGCCTGCTTCTCTCCCATCCAGTCATATAGGCTGGGGTGAGTGAACCATCTGCTTATAAAACTGTCACCTAGAGTGCCCCCAAGTGGGCCTAAGGATCATGGTCTCAAAGAGTTGGGACTTCTGACAGAGCAGGCCTCCTAGAAGCTGCATGGCCTTTTCTGACCTTGTCACAAATGTCATGTAGAACATCTACTCTTCTCTATGTCACAGCACCTGGTGCCAAAGAGCAGGGAACCAGACTTCCACCTCTCAGTAATATCAAATAATTTGTGGCCATTTATTCATTTTTATTTTATGTGCATGAATATTTTGCCTGCATGTATGTAAGTGCATTACATGCATGTAGTGCCTGCAGAGGCCAGAAGAGGGTGTCAGATCCCCTGGAATTAGAGTTACAGTTATTAGCTGTCATGTGGGTGCTGGGAATTGAATCACTTCCTGTACCCTCCCAGATTCCTGTGCTGTCAAGATTAAGTGTTCCAGCTACACCCTCCTGCCACCATGGGACTACCAGCGCATGCATTCCCACCATGGTAGACTGTATCCCCCAAATTGTGAGACCAAACCCCTCCTCTTTTAAGTCGCTTCTTGTCAGGCATTTGGTCACAGCAACAAGAAAGAGGCCATGGGAGTCCTGGGAGCTGGGCTTCCAGGCAGTTGTTGTGATCTGCCCTAGCACATGGGTGCTAGGAACCAAACTCGGGTCCTCTGGAAGAACAGAACATACTCTTAACCGCTGAGCTATCTCTCCTGCCCCCAGGTTTCAGACTTTCTGAAATTTCCTACTCTTGCATAAAAGTGTGTGTGCACAAATCTTTGCTAAGAGTTCATGTGTCACTCATATGAGAAGAAACTACTTCCCCCATGCTTACCACCTACTCTCTGACAAACACTGCTGGTTCTTTGGTCAGGGGGAATCTGGGTTAGGGGTTATACTGTTCCTTGCATGGATAATGAACACTGTAAGTACCCTAGGGAGCCTGCAGCCAGTCCCTAGGCAGGGAAGAGTGTCTGCCAGAAGCAGTTGTAGAGGGCAGTTCTGATTCATTCCTGATACTCGTATTCTGAGGATACCCTTGGTGACCAGGTCGCAGTGAGTCACTGCTACTGCAAAGAAGAAAGTGAGGAGAGGTCAACCCTGTGGTTAGGTTACAAAGTGTATGATTGCCGTTGTATTTGTTATCTCTGAGAAGCAATTCAGGGTTCAGGGACAGAATCCTTACATTTATATTTTGCTTAGTACCTTTCTGCCCTGTTTCATTTTCAATTTTGCCATGTACACGCACATTTGTTTTACAATCTTGTGTGTGGTTTCTTTGTTTTGTTTTTGGTTTTTGAGACAGTCTCACTCTGTAGCCCTGGCTGGCCTGAAACTCCCTATGTAGACCAGGCTAGTCTAGAACTCACAGAGATCTGCCTGCCTCTGCCTTTCTAGTGCTGAGATGAAAGGAATAAGTCACCATGCTCAGCTGGTTTTTTTTTTTGTTTTTTTCCACGTCTTAAAAAAAAAAAGGTGCATATGTGTGCCCATACAGGTAGAAGAGAGCATCAAATCTCCTGGAGCTGGAGTTACAAATGGTTGTGAGCCACAAACATGGGTCCTGGGAACCAAACTCAAGTCCTCGGCAAGCACAGTATTCACTCTTAACTGCTACACCATCTCTTCAGTCTGGTATGTGTGCTTTTTGAGACAGGGTATCACTATGAAGTTCAGGCTGGTCTTGAACTTCCCATTATTTGTTGTACAGCTCCCACCAGGAGGAATAGGAGGAGGTTCATGAGACTCAGGAAGAAAACAGACTTCAGAGGTCTGGAAAAGCTGAAACTTGCAGGACTGAGGAGGATCCCTCCCCTGGCATATAGAAGCAGAAAACAAAGGCTGGAAGAGACTGAGCAACCCAGTTGTTGAGAGAAGCTTCTTAGACCTGTCCAGCTGCCTCCAAGTTGTGCAGACAGCTATGTTGGGGAGGGCTTTTGGGTGGTGCAGCTGCTTTTGAGCTATCCCCATTCCTCTAAGTAAACCCTCACCCATATTCCTGTTAGAAACCCCAGGAAAAACTCATTGGTTCACCAAATTGGATTTTGGTGCAATAGTTATTTTGGTCTGTCATGGGTTCCCTATCTGGGGGGAGCAGGCAAATGTTTTGTGACTTCCTGGGGAAAATGTATCACATAACACCATATTCCTGCTTCAGCTGCCTAACTACTAGAATTACAGGCACAAACCATCACATCCGGTTCTTCTCATTACTGGGTGAGGGAGAGTAGATCTCCTTTAAGATCTCTAGATAGGCTGATTAGATTCCAGTGGATGAACTTTCACGGAAGGACATCTGGGTACAAACGCTTGACCAAAAAGAACAACATATATGACAGAATACATGAAATCCAGTGGGGGGGGAAGGTGGAGAAGAGGGTCTAAATTTAATTAAGCTCTATTATGTACAATACACAAAAACAATAAAAATGCATTTGAAAAATAATTAGACGTTAGAATTGATAAAAGGCAGAGTTTAAAACGTGACTAAACAGCTTCATGCCACAGCATAGGGCATCCGAAGTGACAAGAAACACCTCAGTTTTTCAGGGCTTAATATTTGAAGTTGTAGCATTTCCAGGCCAAGTAGCTAGCTTTTCATGAAGAGCAATCTAAAAAGGGCATTCTAAGCCAGGGATGGTGGCACAGGCCTTTAATCCCAGCACTCGGGAGGCAGGTGGATCTCTGTGAGTTTGAGGCCAGTCTGCTCTACATAGTGAGTTCCAGGCCAGCTGGGGTTACAAAAAGACCCTGCTTCAAAAAAACCAAAACAATAAAAATAAAAATAAAAACGGCATTCTATACCACGGGACTTCTCCGGGACCACCTTATCCCTTTTTAGCCCTCCTGCTCTTCTCCCATCTTAACCCTCCTCAAGGGCTTCTACCCCCCAGCCTTCTGGCCTGCTCAGACTGCACCCGATAAAAGCCACCAATATAGAATATTGTTAGTAATACTGAGAAGACAAAACAGCATGAGAGGTGCCCATGAGATGGCTCAGCAGGTAAGGGTGCTTGCCACCAAGCACCCTTATGTCTGATGACTTGAGTCTGATCCTTGGAACCCATATAGTGGAAGGGGAAATGACTCCCACAAGTTGTCTTCTGACTTCTACACACATACACCATGGCATGCATACCACACAATAAATGAATAAATAAATAATAAATAAATGTAAAAAACCCAAAGCAGCATGAGATACTATGTTCAGATTATGACCATACAAATCTAAGAGAAAAACCAAACCAACCATATCCCAGACATACGAAAAGGTTGACCAATGCAACATGTAGAAAATATTGATCTTTCAATAAGGGTTACTGGAGAAATGTCATCTTTCTTTTTTGGTAATATCTACTATTTTTTGGTTTAGTTGTGACTTATAACAGCATATTATTGCTCAATGTAGACCCTGGACCAGCCAAAACACATCACCTCCGAATCTGCATTTCAACAAGATTCCTAGATGATTCCTACATCACAGCTACAAGGAGTATTAGCAAACCTGGCCACACATTGGAAATCACCTGCAAAACTTTAAAAAGAGCCTTTTAGGTTCCAAACCCGGGTGTTTTCACGTGTTCTGCAGATCCATGGTGGGCAATGTCATTTTGTTCCGCTAATCTTAGGTGATTCCATGAACCTGAGGCCAGTTACCCTAGTACAATGGTTGTCCATGTGTGGTCCCTGGATCAGAGCAACAGTACCTTGTGGGAACTTGCTAGATTTGAGAACTTGATTAGATAGGCCTGGGACTGTCTTTCAATAATTTGCATTCCTTAACTGGGCATTGCAGTCTGTAATCCCAGCATTTAAGAGGGAGAAGCCTGAGGACCAAGGCTGACAGGCAACTACAAGGGAGTGGGGATGGAGGGGAGGGAATCTGCATATCTTAAAGTTAGATGCTGATGGTGCTGTTCTGACGACCACACTTAAGAGAACTACTCGCTGAAAATATCTCATTCACAGTTGTAAAGCCACACACAGATTGGTGACAGAGTCCAGCTTTCAACCCATTTCCTCTCCAGCAAACTGCCTGCCCTTGTTTCTTCTTAGGCCTGTCTGGGTCTCCTGAGGCCCACTTTAAGGGTGCATCATAAAAGAAATAGCCCCAACACTCAGTCGGTCACTTTCTACTCCCTTGAAAGTACTCTACAGGTGAGCCTCTCTTTCTAACTGAGCCTTCCTGTCTCAAGCCGCCCTTTCCACAAGGGCAGTTTCCATTTGACTAGTACAGTTGTGGCTTCTCTAGTGAAATATGTCCTCTGAGTTTGAGGTCAGTGAACTCCTCCGGGGCGCAAAGAGACCAGGATTCTGAGCCATACTGACTTCAGAGGCGGGGACACATCAGCCCCAGGCTGCCACAGAGCTTGGCTTCCGTGTTTCACCTGCCGAAAGGACAAGACCAGAGGCTGGGAAAAGAACCGAGGTAAAGCGGCACCTGGTGGGTGGGGACTGAGATTCGACTGCCACCTAAGGTCCTGAGCCATCGCTGCCCTGAATCTTCCTCCCTATCCCATTAAATTTCGAAAAACTATAAGGCAACCAAACACACCTGCAAGGCCATCCCAAGCCAAACCACTCCCCGCAGGCCATTGCTGCAGTCCCCGAGTGGAGGGTGGTGCTGGTTGAGGGGTGGGTACTGTCCCGGGTTTCGTCCTAGTGGAGGAACCTGGGCCGGGGCGGAACCAGAGGTGGCACCTGCCCCTCCAGAATTGAATCCCGCGCAGCCTAGGGTGGTGCCGGAAGCCCGTGCGAGTGGCCGGGGGGGTGGGGGTGGGTCCCTGCAAAAAGCCGCTTTCCACGCGGCGTCGGAGCTCTAAGCGGGGCTTCAAACAGCGACCTGCGGCGTCAGAGCCACCAATCCCCCGCCAGCTGCCCCTGGCATCTCGGGGGTGCAGCTCTCCGACCCTCCGCATTTGGCTTTTCAAAGGGACCTGCGATCGCGTCTTCCCAGTGGCGCAGCTCGGAGACCGGCTCTGGCCACACGCCCAAGTAAGGCACCGCCCGGGGGTGGCGCGGCCCGCGGGCCACCTCTGCGCGCACCTGCCTCCGGGGCGGAGCGGGGCGGGGCGCTCGCGCAGGGCGCAGCTCGGACGCTGGAGGGGGCTGTAGCTCTCCTGCCGTATCCAGGCGGTGCCCGGGCTCCCCCTGCCGAGGGCTCTGGCCCGGGAGGGGCGGCGAAGGCCGGCACTTCCCGCTCGCCGGCCTCTGAGGCGGCGGGGCCCGCGCGGGCGCACAGTGAAGGCGCCGGGTGGGGACGCGACCGCCGCCCGATCCACACGCTCCGCCTGATCCTCCTCGATCCCCCTGATCTCCCCGCTTCACCCGATCCTCCCCGCGCGAGAGGCGCCCCAGCCGGGCGTCGAGGCGGCCATGGCGACCCAGAGCCTGCTCCCCACCCA
>NW_008359681.1:1306147-1330898 GCF_000622305.1 Nannospalax galili | reverse complement strand
GCGCCCGCCTGGCCGCCGCCTGCGGGGATCCCCATCCGGGAGCCGCCGCGCCCTCGCCTGCCGCCGAGCCCCGAGCCGCCGCAGCCGCAGAGGTAGGAGGCGCGCGCCGAACAATGACCGCGGCGGGAGCGCGGACCCGGTCGGAGGCAGCAACTTGTGCGAGTCCGGGTGGCCGCGGCGCACCGTGCGGCCCGAGCTCCCTGCGGGGACCGAGGGACCGTCTTGCCCCGGGCCAGCGGCCGGCTCCGCAACAATAGCCACAACACGGGCACCTCGGGCTCCCTGGTAGCTTACCTCCGCGGACCTCGGCTGCGTGGCGCGGAGCCCCTGGGTCCCCCGTGACCTCCTCCCCACCCCCCGCGCGCCCTTCCCCCGCTCTCCCGCATCCCACCCTGCCGGGTGACAGCGCCCCCGACGCCTCTTCCGGACCCGGAGGTGCAATCTCGGCCCTTGTGGTCAGTCGCCGGCCCGGGGAGGTGGTCGTTGGCTCAGGTGCCGCGGCGCCGCCGAGTCCCCGCAGCTCGCCCACGCGCGGCGAAAGGATCCGGGTGGGTGACAAAGAGGAACACACCCTCTTAAGTTAGATCTTGCAGCATGCTTTTATAGAGGACAAAGTTTGGGGGGGTTCCCCTTATTTTTTTCTTTTTAAAGTACCAGACAGATTTTTTTTTCTTATTTTTGTGTGTGTTGAGTATTTCAAAACAACTTCTGATTGCGGTTTTTACGATTTAAGTTAGGGAAACTTTAGCCGTGTGATCTAGCTCTTAAGTGTGTGCGTTATTTTTGGGGGGTGGAGAAGGGATTCTTTTTAGGCAGCTGGAGGCCAGGGCTGATGGGATTTTGCAGGGTCCCCCAGAAAAGAGCGAGGTGCGACTCACAAAGAACCGGGGAGCTGGTAAAGATGTGGGAAGGACTGCCTCTCATCTGGAACAGTTTACCGGGCTCAGCTCTCGCTCCCCTCCCCCCTTCTCTGGAGTACCGCGGCCTCCGGCTGTTTCATTTTATTTTTTTTGTTGTTAAAGCTTTCCTCCCTGTTAATTTGCCGCGTTTGACTGGCTTGGCCCTGGCTGCTGCCTTGGGGTACCTTGGGGACTCCCATCTCCTCCATCCAACAGGCAGCGTTTTCTGTGCCTAACCTCGCCCCAGCATTGGGCCGAATTTAATGTGCTTTGCACGTGAAGACTTACCAAGCCCATTTCAGAATATTCCCCCAGAGCAGTCTTGCTTTTCTTATGCCATCTGAACAAGGAATGGGCAAAGAAAAAAAAAATCTTTGGGTTCTGAAATCTTTAATGGGAGGAGCCTTTAAAAACCGGGTGGTTTTTAGGATAAGGCCGGGCCTTTCCCAAGTCTCTGGCATTCTTCCCGTCGTCCCAGTATTCTTGCTGGGGGTTTACTGGGGGTTTATCCTCTGCCTCTGACGATGCTTTTTATCCTGGGTCCGGCATCCACATGACTCACTTTATATTCCTGCAGCATCGTTCTGCAGCAAGACACTAATATTGGAGTTACTCCAAGCACAACGAAACGTTTGTGTTTTTAGAATGTCTGGCTAATGGATCTGCTTCTGGGTAAAATAAATAGAAGCATTATTGGGCAGTGGCTGGTTTACTGGGGGAGTTGGTGGTGAAGGGAGTGAGCCTGTCCAGCCCACAGGAAGCAAAAGATATTTGATGGTGAGGTAACTGTCTCTCAGGGGTGCAGACTCTATGCCTTGCTCCTCTGACTTGGGGTATGCTGTTACATTTAGAGGTTCTGTGTTGGGGATTCCTTCTGAAGTGGGGTGTGCAATGCAAACTCACCCCTTGATCCCCCTTTTTAAAGACAGGGTCTTAACTATGTAGCCCACGTTGGTATCTTAACCCGGGATCCACCTGCCTCAGTCCTCTGAGTGCCTGGATCCTAGGCATGTACTCCTCGTTGGCTATAATGTACTTTTTTACATTGATATGATCTTCCCTGGCATTGGATATGGGAATCATTGTTAGAATGCTAATACTCTGTGTGGACAGACTTAACAAAGAAAATGTCATAGTCTATCTTAAACAACTTTCTTGTTGGGTTACCTTAATTTTCTTAAAATTTCTGGAAATTATAAAAAACCTTGGTGAATATTTGTTTCGCTTTTCATTAAAGAAACTATCCAAGAAAAATGTTAAAAAGATTTATTTTTATTTTGTTATGTATGAGTGTCTGCATGCATGTATACATAGGCACCGTGTGTGCAGTGCCTCAAGAGGTCAGAAGAGGGCATCTGATTCCCTGGAACTGGAGTTACTGAGGCTGGGTGTGGGTGCTGGGAACTGAATTCTGGTCCTCACAAGAGCAACAAATGTTTTTGGCCACCAAAACATTTCTCCTGCCCTGAAAAAAAAAATTCAAACAATTTTTTGTGTGTTATGTGTATAAGTGTTTTACCTGCATGCTTGTAAGTGCACTCATGCATGCAATACCTGTGGAAGCCAGAAGAGGGTGTCACTTCTCCTGGAACTGGAGTTATGGATGGTTGTAAGCTGCTGTGTGGATGTTGAGAACCAAACCAGGTCCTCTGGAAGAGCAGCCAGTGCTCTTACCCACTGAGCCATCTCTTCACACACCACCCCCCAAATGTTTAAAGATGAGGATTAAATGTAGTGTTGAAAAGGTTAGGGTGTGGTGGTCACATATGTAATCCTAGCATTCTGGAGACTGAAGCAGGAAAACCTTCAAGTTCAAGGATAGCCTGGGCTGCACAGTGAGTTCAAGACCAGTCTTGACTCTCGTCAAAAAAAAAAAAAAAATTGGAGTCTAGTCCAGTATTTCTCAAGCACGCACATGTGTTTAATTCACTTGGAAAATGAGTGGAGGTAGACAACTCCAGGCAAAAAGACAAAAACCTAGTTGTTGTGTGTTGGATTTTCTTTGGGAAATCGGCCCCTGTGATAGTCTCAGATAGGGACACTATACCTCTATAGGGATGAAATGATTTGATTTGATAGCACGTCATATGGGGCTTCTTCTTCTTCTTATTTTTTTTTTTTTTTTTTTTTTTTTTTGACAGCCCCAGCTGTCCTGGAACTCACTAGGTGGTCTCGAGCTCACAGAGATCTGCCTACCTCAGTCTCTTAAGTGCTGGGATTAAAGGTATGAGCCACCATGCTCGGCGTATGGTTGGTTTTAAACCAACCTTTTGTGACTGGCCTTGCTTGTTGTAGAGAATGACTTTGTATTTGTTGAGAACTGCGCTTTTCCATCTAAAAGACGATGCTACAAATAAAGAGGGCTACACAATCCTGTAACACAGCCTTTGCAGTCCTTTTTACTTAGGCAAGAATAGAAATACTGCCTGGGAGCGGGAAGTGAACATAAGTGGTAGAACTTCTTTTTTTTTGCTTTTTAGCGGTTGAGATTTTTGCTGTGGCATTACATGAGCATAGTCCTCTGTCCCTCAGTGACATAGGTTTGGCTGTTACCTCATTAACCACTCCCATGTGGCTAAGGTCAGAGTCAAATGGTTTCCATTAGAATGACTGGAAATACTGACTTCTCTGTCATTTTATGCCAAATGCAGCTTTTGTTTTTAATCAAGAAGCTTCCTCAAAATGCTTTTTTCTTTTTTGGTCTTTTTGAGACAGGGTCTCCCTATAGTGGGACTGACCACTATGTAGATCAGGCTGGCCTTGAGCTCACAAGAGATCCACTTGCCTCTGCCTCCCAAGCACTGGTATTAAAGGCATGCACCACCATGGCTGTCGAAAATACTTTTTTTCAATGCAGAGAAACTGAGTTTTAATAGGGTATCTTTTTCTTGTTTTGTGTCAGTTGAAAATGTTTTGCCAAGTGGATGTTTTGAGAAAAAGTAGACAACTGATACATTATTTGAACATGGTACCCTGCGTTTGCTACTTGAGAAATAGGAGGACCATCAATACCACCAGACTAACCATGCTTAGTGCTGCTTATAAACTTTGACCAGGGCTGTGCAGTTTTATGATTTTGCTGTGGTATGGAAATTATAGATAGACGGCAAGATTTGGAATTAATGTAGGATACAACATTTTCACTGAATTAATTTCCTGTGCAAAACTTTCACTCATGCATATATTAAAACAGAAATGCTAAAGGCCAAACTAGATTGCCTAGTAGGATGACCCTCACTACAGCAAGACTAACTTGGCTTTTTGCTTTACCTGAAGACCTTTGGAGAAATGCTTTATTTATTAATTTTTATTTTTTAATTTTTTTGTCTTTTTGAGACAGGGTCTCCCTGTAGCCCCAGCTGTCCTGGAACTCGCTATGTAGACCAGGACGTCCTCGAACTCGGAGAGATTTGCCTGCCTCTGCAGACTAAAGGCGTGCGCCACCACACCCACCTTATTAATTTATTTTTAAAAGACAGGGTCTCACTATATAACTCTGGCTGTCCTGAAACTCACTAAAACTAGGCTGGTCTTGAACTTACAGAGATCCTCCTGCCCCTGCTTTTGGAGTGCTGGGATTAACAGCTGTGCCACCACTTGTAGCTGGAGAAAAGCTTTTCTTTTTTAAAAAATATTTTATTTACTATTTTAATTTATGTGTACCAGTGTATTGTCTGCATGTATGTAAATGCACCAGTGTTGTGCAGTTCCTGCAGAGGTCAGTAGAGGGTGTTGGATTCCCTGGAACTGAAGTTACAGATGATTGTTAGTTGCCATGTGGGTGCTGGGAACTGAACCTGAGTCCTCTGCAAGAGCCATCAGTGTTCTTAACCTCTGAGCCATCTCTCCAGCCCTCAAGAAATGCTTTTCATAAAGGTATTTTATTATCAATTTCAGAGGAATACTTATAAATCAGTAGTATGGTACTTTTTTGTTCTGATCCTGTTGTTTCCCTGGAAACAGGTAGTCCCTGGAACATAGCATACACTTGATAAATATTTGTTAAGTGAATAAACATGTCCAGCCTTTAATGTTCTTTTGAATTAGTCCCTGGGATTTAAGATTTTTTTTTTTTAATATGAAACTTGATCTTAGCAGTAATAGGTTACAGTTCTGCAACTTTGAGAATTTGATAGTTGACTTTTATGGTTATTTCTTTGTAATGGAGCAGTGTGGTCCTGAAAGCTGGCTGACATTATCAAAAGGCTGATGAGATGGCTCAGTGGATAAAGGAGTCTGCTTCCAAGTCTGACTACCTGAGTTCAATCCTTAGGACCCACATGGTGGAAGGAGAGAACCTACTCCTCAGGTTGTCCTCTGACGCCACATGCTGGCTGTGGCATGTCTGCCCCCGCTTCCTGTGTGTGTCCTCCCCATTAGAAATAAAATCTGAGGTCCAAGGACCCCATCAGTATCACACAAATAGCATACGGACAAAGCAAGGCAGATTTAACTTTTTCGAAAGGGTGACTTGCATGGTCAGTCAGATCCAGCAAGTCCAGCAAGCACACACTGGACCCGGAAGTTTGAGGGACTTTTATCTCTAACACAAGAAAACCTTGTCGTTTTCCCATTGGCTGGGGTCAGACCTCACAGTCTTTCCCGGTTGGCTAGTTTAAAAGAATCAGTGTGAAGGGAGAACTATAGTACTCCAGGCCATCAGACTCAGGAATGCACGGGGACCTTACCTTAAACAAAAGTCTTACAGGGTGTAGTGTGATTAAAAGAGTAGAATTTCTTGTCATCAAGTTCCAAGTTTTATAGGGTTTGAAAGAAAAGACTAATATCTACTATTTATTACACCACCCAACTAAATAAAATGTAATAAAAAGTAAATAAGTAAAAGAGCCACATATTCATTTCACACAGACACACACACACACACACACACACACACACACACACACACAATGCAGTAAAAACATGAAAAAAATGAAACACTGCAATCTTGCTGCCTAGTACCAAAAACTTCCATTAATATTTTGGTATCCTTTTATCTGTGTGACTAGTCTGCTGTGTTCTCTCTCTCTCTCTCTCTCTTTTTTTTTTTTTTTTGTACACAGAAGATCCTGGGATAATTTCCCTTCTCCTGAGATATATCTGCACTGGTTAGTTTTTGTCAACTTGACACACCTAGGAAGAGAGGACCTCAGTTGAGGAATTTCCTCCTTTGGGTTGACCTGTGGGCTATTCTAGGAGGCATTTTCTTGATTGCTAAATGTTGAAGGAGAGCCTAGCCCATCGTAGACAGGACTGTCCCTAGGCAGGTGGGTCTGGGCTGTATAAGAAAGGTAGCTGGGCAAGCCAAAGGAAGCAAGCCAGTCAACTGCATTCCTCCATGGTCTCTGCTTCAGTTCCTGCTTCCAGGTTCCTGCCTTGAGCTCTTGACCTGACGTCCCTCACTGATGGATTGTGACCTGGGAGATGTAAACTGAAATAAACCCTTTGTTCCCCAAGTTGGTTTTTGATCAGTGATTTATCACAGCAACAGAAAGCTAACTAGGACAATCTCTTAGAATTCCATGATTGCACATCTAACCATGGCAACTTCCCTTTTGGTGCTCCTTAGGAATATCTTTGTTTCTGGATGATGGGTAGGTGGGATTTGGAATTCTCAATCGTACTTCCTGTGTTATCCAACTCTTGTCCTGTTGCTGGCTAATTGCTATTTGTAACGATGTATCTTTTCTTTCTGGCATTCTGCAGTTCACTCTAATGGGTACAGGTGTGATTTCTTTTCCCCTTTGTGTTTATTTCTGTCTTTGTCTCTCCTCCCTCTCTACTCTCCTAGCCATCCTCTTTTTCCAGTTCATTTCTTTCAGCTCCTCCATGATTTTTCAATATCTGGACCTTGATAGTAGTTGTATTTACCCATCCATCTTCTGCCATTAGGTTGTTTTTGAGTTTGGCTGTCATGAACAAAGCTAAGAATATTTGTGAACAGGTCTTTGTGTAGAGGAAGGTATGCTTTTCATCTTTTCTGTTGGGTCTCACAAGATGCTTATATTTAATTGCCATCTATCTCTAAAAGTGTTTGACCGTTTCATATTCCCACCAGCCAAGCACAAAACTTCCATGACTACTTCTTGCCTGGCACCTGAAATTGTCAGCCTTTTCCATTTTAGCCCTTACGGAGAATGTGTAGTGATACTGGGATGCAATTTTACTTTATATTTTCCTGATGCCTTATGGAATCTTTTCAGTGTTTCCTGATCGTTGTCATTTTCTGTGAAGATCCACTATACTTTGTCTGTTTTCTATAACTTTATTGACTGTACTTGTCGTGAATGAACTGCATATGCTCAATACCGCCTTATCTTACAGTTGTGACTCTCCATACCTCTGTATATACATTCTTTGTTATATCTTCATCTTGTATTTTTATTTGTTCTTATATTTTCTCCTCTTTATTTTTGTTGTTGATGATGTCTTTAGAAAGAGCAAGCATTCTTTGCAAAACATTTCATATGTTCTAACTTTTGTTGTTTTTCCAAGACAGGGTCTCTCTGTAGCCCTAGCTGGCCTGGAACTTGTTATGTAGACCAGGCTGGCCTTGATCTCACAGAGATCTGCCTGCCTCTGCCTCCTGAGTACTGGAATTAAAGCATGTACCACCATGTCCGGCAACATTCTATTTTTAAGTTTATTTTTATGTGAATGAGTGTTTGCCTGCATGTATGTAAGTGTACCACATGCATGCAATGCCTGTGGAGACCATGGGACTGAACTTGGGTCCTCTGCTAGAACAGCCAGTGCCCTTAACTAGTGAGTTATCCCTCCAGCCTCTTAACATTCTAAAAATGGTAGTGTGGCACATTTGGGTGTCTGTATTTTTTTTTTTTTTAACCAGCATATTCTAGATCAGGTAAGTATTATAATGCCAAGAAGAAAGTTCTCTTAATTTTTGGTTCTTCTGCCTATTTAATGTAAATAATAAACATTGATTAATTTGACCAAGAATTTGTGTAACACTCTATGAAGCCATTAGGAAGCCTTCAAAAGTAATTGGGATTGGCGGGGAGGGATTAAAACCCTAGGACTTGGCCTTAACCTTCTTTCTTCTATGTCCTGTTAGACAGGTGATTGGTCCTCTTTCCCTAAGACCTCAAGGGACATTTCAGAATCCCTGTGTGCAAGGGGCAGAATGTCTGACTGATGGTATCTTAAGCTATCAAACAGTGGCCTCAAGTATAATGAGGTGAGCTCCCACTCCATGTCTGAGCACCCAGTGTCTCTGGCAGGGCGTGGTGGCACTCAGGAAGCAGAGGCAGGTGGATCTCTGTGAGTTGGAGGCCAGCCTGGTCTACATAGCGAGTTCCAGGCCAGCTGGAGCTCCAGGGAGACCCTGTCTCAAAACAGACCAAAAAAAAAAAAAAAAAAAAAAAAAGAAGGTGTTTCTGTCCTTCTACTCTGTCATTCCCAGCAGCTTGCTTTTTGTCCTTGGGCTTCTTACCTCTGGTTAATTAGATGCTGCAGCCTAATTAGCTGTTCTAGCTGAGGGCTGCTACAGCTCTGAGTTTCACACTCACTTCTGATGTTGTCAGACCAGTAGTGGCTCAGGCTCCTTGAAACTCTTTTGTCATGGAGAAAACTCCTTTCCAGAAGCCTCCAGCATCATCTGGGTTGTTTGTTAAACACAATCTGAGGAATGTTTTGTGCTTTGAAAAAAGAGCCCCAAAGACTAGATGGGATGTGCCAAGCCACAGCAGTTATATATATTATGACTTGTTGAAGAGGAGGGCAGTTCTAGAAGAAGGAGCTGGAATCCCTAAGTGTGTTATGGAGTTGTATAGCCTCCAGACACACAATTAAGTCATATTTTGAAGAAATTTTAAAATATTTTATTTTTATTTTATGTGTATGAGTATTTTGTGTGTACCATGTGTGTGCACTGCCCATGGAGGCCAGAAGAGGGCATTAGATCCCCTGGAACTGGAGTTATGGACCATTGTTAGCTGCCATGTGGGTGCTGGGAACTAAACCAGGATCCTCTGCAAGAGCAGCCAGTGCTCTTAACTGCTGCGCCATCTCTCTAGCTCATTATTTTCTTTAAAGTTAAAAAAATATATATATTTCAGTTTTATGTATGAGTGTATTGCCTGCAGGTAGGTAGGTGCACTTGTGCTGTACAGTGCCCCAGGAGGTCAGAAGAGGGTGCCGGATCCCCTGGAACTGGAGTTACAGTTTTTTTGGTCTTTTTGAGACAGGGTCTCCCTGTAGCCCCAGCTGTCTTGGAACTCACTCTGTAGACCAGGCTGGCCTTGAACTCACAGAGATCCGCCTGCTTCTGCCTCCCAAGTGCTGGGATTAAAGGCATGTGCCACCATGCCTGGCAAGTTACAGTTTTTAGCTGCCATGTGGGTGCTGGGAACCAAACTTGGGTTCTCTGCAAGATCAGCCAGTGCCCTTTACTATTGAATTATTTCTCCAGCCTCTTCTTTTTTAATTTTAAAATGTTAAGTAATATTATCTGCACTAAACAATGCATTTATTCCTAATTCCTAATTCTCTTTGAGGTAGGCCATACCAAAACACCATGACTGGTAGATTAATTGAAAGTTATTCATCTTTCACCTGCCATTTAACCTTACCTTTGAGAAAACTCCTTTCTACCTATTTTTTTTCAGGGAGGGGGGGGTGTGATGGTGATTTTTAGTTACCAGCTTGAGATCTAGGATCACCTGGGAGACAGGCCTCTAGGTATGCTTGTAGGTGACTGTCTTGATGTGGGAGACCCACCCACTGTGGGTGGCTCCATTTCCTGGGCTGCAGATCCTGAATGGAAGAAAATGGAGAAAGGGAGCTGCGCAGCACCCTGCATTCACTCCTCTCCTTCCTGGGTGTTAATTGACCAGCTGCTTCAAACCTGCTGCCTCAGCTTCCCTGCCATGATGGTCTGTACCTTAAGCTGCAAGCTTAAACCCTGTCTCCCTTAAATTACTTTAGTCAGGGTACTTTATCACAACCACAGGAAAAGAAACTAAGACAGATATCATGTCAAGTCAGTCTGACATACAGTTTTCAAGGACTTTTGATATTTGGCATATGCAAATCGTGCAGCTAAGTGTCCTTAAATCTGACCTCCTTTCATGGTGGTCTTATTGCACATCTGCCTGGAGTTGATGTTTAGCAGTTTACATTACAGAACGCAGCTGCAGCGGTGTCACTTGACTTTTTAAAGAAAAATAGTGGCAATACCTACCGTTTCCCTCCACCTGGAATGGTATTTATGCACACATCTGTATGATTAATTAATTAATTTTTATGTATTTGAGTATTTTGCCTGCATGGATGTGTGCATCTGTGTGTGGTGTGCAGTACCCAAGGAGGCCAGAAGATCCCTTGGAACTGGAGTTACAGATGATTGCTAGCTGCTATGTGGGTGCTGGGAACCAAACTTGGGTCCATTGCAACAACCATCTCTCCATGTTTAAGAGTTGGTGAGGACATTAATCTGACTTTTTTTTCTTAACTAAAATTTTTTTTTTCTGAGCTAGGATTTCGCTATGTAGCCCTAGTTGGCCCGGAACTCTCTAATGTAGATCAGGCTGGCCTTGAACTAACAGAGGTCTTCCTGCCTCTGCTGGGATTAAAGGCCTGCATCATCACACCCAGCTATCTGGGCTCTTTTATAATCCTCCCAGAACCCTTGATTGTCTAGCATCAGAATCTCCTGGGAGCTAAGAGGAAGGAACTCTTGAAAAAATAGCAGCTTGGGAAGCCAGAGCTGGTGTAGTTTGAATGTAAATTGTCTCCCTTAGATTCCTGTGTTTAAACACTTAATCCCCAGCTGGTGGTAATGTTTTGGAAGGTTCTGGAACCTTTGAGAGCTGGAGCTTTGCTGGAGGAAGTGGGTTATTTGGGGCAGGCCATAGATAGGCCCTTATTTGCTTTCTATTCTAAGATAGGAAGAGGTGTGGGGTCCCAGCTGCACCCTCCTGTCACCGTGGGGCTACTTGCTGCCATGGTGGACCATATCTGCTCAAACTGTGAACTAAAAGAAGCCCCTCCTCCCTTAGTTGCTCCTTGTCAGGCATTTGGTCACAGCAAACTTGAAAATAAACTCAGAAATGAGGTTTCCTAAATGAGACAAACATCTTACTGAATTTGTGAAGAAAAAGTGACTTAATAAGAATCTTAATTCATGTAAATGAACTGCAAATAAAAAAAAAACAAATCATGTAGGTAGAATGTAGAACAACAATATTCTTACCTTATTTTTAAATCAATACAATAAAAGCCAGCTGAGGGGGCTGGGGAAGAAGCACACATGGTAATGTGTGAAGGCTAGGTTACATCTTTAGCACCACTACCAGAAGAAAAACAAAATCTGAAGGACTGGGGGATGGCTCAGTTGGTAAAGAACTTGCTGTGTAAGTGCAAGGGTCTGACTTTGATCTTCAGAACACAGGTAAAAATAGGTGGGCAGGGTGGCATGTGCTTGTAATCCCAGCACTAGGAGGTGGAGGCAGATCCTGTGGCTTCCCTGCAGCTAGTGCTTGACTTGGTTGAATATTGTCCTTTATCACCATTTGTTAGCTTTGCAGTGACCAGCTGTGCACAGCTACGGAGTCTGTGGAATGAGCATCTCTGGATTTTGTTTTTAAAGCCTAGCTTGAGTCCTGCGGAGGATGGGGAGTTTTTAGCTCTCATTCAGCTCCCAGTGCCAACACAAGCAAGAGCAGAGGTTGATTTCTCAGTAGCTGAGACTTGGCTGCAAAGATTCTAGCTGCTGTGACGTGGTCTTTGCACCTCGTCTCTGCTTTTCTCTGGACTTCAGCTTTGTTTTTCTTGGGATTTTCTCTGCTGCTGTTCTGAGCAGGACAGCTGGGCAACAGTGTTGGGGAGGTACCATCTTGCACATTGCAGGATGTGTAGCATTGGTGGTGCCTACCTCAAAACTCAGTGGGTCCCTCCATTACCTGGGCTATGAACACCTTCCTGCATTTTTGGTGCCCTGGGAAGGAGAGTCCCAGTAAGGGGTTCTGCTGGGGTTAGGATCCTCTGGTTGTACTTGAACTCCCATCTTTCCCTATCCTCACTTGGACTATCTACTCTTGCAGTGGGGAGTGTGCCTGTGCTTTGGGAGTAGATGTAGAAGGATATGGAGGGAATGGATGGGTCATGGCCTGGATTACAGGCCTCATCCAACATCAGTCACCTTTCTAGGTAGGCAGACTTTCTAGGTACCAATGAAGGAAAGCAAAGGAGTGGAGAGAGGCTGAACGGGGCGCCGGGACAGAAACAGAAAGCAGAAACCTGTTCCCAGCTGAGAGCAGTTTGCTGAATTGATTGATTAATTTTTGTCTCATGTAGTCCAGGCTGACCTTAAACTCCCAATCCTCCTGCCTCCACTCAGGTGCTGGAATCGCAGCTCCATACTGCACACCCGGCTGCTCACAGGTCTGACCTGACATTCTGTGAGTGGTGTGTTGGAAGTCACTTGTCATTTGTAATATTTTGTCCTCATAACGGCATTCCTCCCGCTTGTCTTTAGACACACCTTCTGGCCTGGGAGAAGGGTAGAGTTAGTACCTGTCCAGCGTGGCTCTAGAGTACCGCTGTGCATCTCTAGCTGAAGGTGGAGAGTGGTCCAGAGTAGTTGCCATAGCCCCAGGGAGCCCAGGGAAGGGGAGCCCTAATCCATCTCCAGGGTGCAGGGCCTTTGTGCGATAATGCCATCATGTTGACAGGGAAGATCCTCTCTTTTTTGACACACCCAAGACTTGGCCATCCATCACAGCCTCAGTAGCAGTGACACCTTGAAAGGACACTCACTGCTAGAGAACATTGACATTTGGGATGGGGATGTAGCTCAGTGGGAGAGCTCTGTGCAGACTGCAGGGTCCTGAGGTACCAGCCAGGGGTGCAGCCAATGTTCTGCTATCCTTGAGGGCACTGACTCCCTGGTCTTTCTCACTAGTTAATTCTGGAGATAAGGAACTGTGCCTCAATCTTCAGTTGTGTCTTCTGGTACTTAAGAGCCTTTCTGTGACTGATTAGTGAAAGTCATATCATGGGGTCATGGGTAGCTGGGAAATCCCAATTCCTTATTAACTTCCCAGTTAATAAGTCTTCATGAGTTGGGAACCATGAAAGGGATGCTAGAAAGGGGCGTTGTCCTAAAGATTCTGGTACTTTGCAGAAGGTGTTCTTTATATTCGCATCAATGAATAAAACAGACAAAAAGTCTTATATGCATATGTATGCATATGTAAAAATTTCCCATTCAGTTGAGACATTTCTGCTATTGAAAGGAAGTGCCAACTTTGTGGGGCACTTGGTCAAGAGGTATCTAGGCATATGGTCACCTTAGTGCTCATAGAGCTACAGAGAAATGTGCAAGGGTCTGTTGAGGGTGAATGATGTTTGTCCCCTCTCCAGAGTCCCTCAGACATGTTCCCAGGTACTCTGGGGACAGATAGAGCAAGACTCCTGTGACCTCAGAGATGAACAGTGCCTTCTCTTCCAGTGAATATTTACTGAGAAGTTGAAGAACTTGTGTCAGTATGTGTGTGTGTGTGTGTGTGTGTGTGTGTGTGTGTATTTGGGTGTTAGATGGAACCCAGGGCCTCATGCTTGCCAGGCATGCACTCTAGTGCTTACTTACATCCCTAGCCCTCATGTTTAAGTTCTTTAACAAATCTTTGGCTCTTAGGAAAAATGTCCATGAGGAACATCGCAGGAGATTCATCCTCAGCTCTAAAGGTTATAAATGGTAATTGTTTGAAAGAAGATGGAATCCTGAGATACACATGATGGATTTAAAAAAAATATTTTATATATTGTTTTTATTTTATGCATATGAGTGTATTGCCTGCATGTGTGTAAGTACAGTTGTGTCTTTCAATGTCAGAAGAGGGTGTTGGATCCCCTGAAACTGGAGTTGTGGACAGTTGTTAGCTACCATGTGGGTGCTGGGAACCAAACCTGGGTTCTCTGCAAGAACAGCTAGTGCTCTTTAACTCTTAACTGAACTTTCTAGCCCCCCAATGACGGATTTTAAATAACTTGCTTGTAAAGATTCTTAGGATCAGCAGGTTTTTTAAGATTTGAAAATTAAGAGGCCCTTAGGCTATGAAGGTGATTAACAAGTGGACATATTTCTTCTTAGGGGAGAAGTGAATTGCAATAGCCTCTGCAAAGCATAAGCCATGCCTGGTGGCACATGCTTTTAATCCCAGAACTGGGGAGGCAGAGGCAAGTGGATCTCCATGAGATCAAGGTCAACCTGGCCTGTGTAGTTAGTTCCTTTAATCCCAATGAATTTAAGGCTTGCCTCATCTACATGGAGAATTCCAGGCTAGCTGGGGTTACATAGTGAGACCTTGCCTCAAAAAAAGAAAGCTTATATAGAGGCTAGAGAGATAGCTCAGTGGTTATGAGCACTGGCTGCTCTTACAGAGGACCAAAGTTCAGTTCCCAGCACCCACATCGTGGCTAATAACCACCTATAACTCCAGTTCTGGGGAATCATATGCCCTCTTCTGGCCTCCAGGGGCACTGCATGACATGGATGTGCTTACATCCACACAGGCAAAACACTCATACACATAAAATAAAAATAAATCAAAAGTATGTATAGTATATAGTATGCATGCATATATAATATTTTAAATTAATGTAGAATATCTATATTAATGTTACAAGAGTTACTTTTTTCCTTTGGGTATATAGTTCCATGTTTTAACACTTCTGGATCTGTGTCACCAACTCCACAATCAGAATATGGGACATTTCTCTCACTTCAGAACTCTCCCTCATGCTGCCCCTGTCCTCACCCCTAGCCCCTGTTAATCAGTCTTTGTCACTAATTACAGTTTGATCATCTCCAGAATGTCATACATGGAATCACAGCATATGTAATCTTTTAGACTATGCATACTAGGCTGGCCTTGATCTCACAAAGATCTGCCTGCCTCTGCCTCCTGAGTGCTGGGATCAAAGGCCTGCAATACCACGCCTGGCTTAGACTGACTTCTCTGAACTATCATAATGTCTTGGAGATTTTTCTGAGTATTATATGTGTCTAGAGTTGCTTCACTTCTACTGCTGAGTAGTGGTCATTGCTTAGACATACCACAGTGTGTCTGTCCATTCTTCTGCTCAAAGACATTTGGGTTGTTTCTAGTTGGGGCAGTTATGAGGATATTGTCTATAGATGCAGTGCTCCTTTAATTTCAACTTCATCTGTGAATATAGTGTTGATTTCTCATGGGTAAATATCTAGAAACAGAATCCTTTTTTTTGGTCTTTTGAGACAGGGTCTCCCTGCAGCCTCAGCTGGAACTCGCCATGTAGACCAGGCTGTCCTCGCTCTCACAGAGATCCACCTGCCTCTGCCTCCCAAGTACTGGGATTAAAGGTGTGTGCTACCATGCCCAAGTATTGTTTTTTTTTTTTTTTTTTAGTCATTTTAGTTGGAGTATAATAATATCTTATATTTTTAAAAATAAGAATACAGGGGCTGGAGAGATGGCTCAGCAGTTAAGAGCACTGACTGCTCTTGCAGAGGACCTGGGTTCGATCCCCAGCACCCACATGGCGGCTACAAATCATCCTTAACTCCAGTTCCAGGGCAAGCCGAAGCTCTCTTCTGACCTCCACAGCATTGCATGACATGGGTGCACTCACATACATGCAGGCAATACACTCATACACATAAAAAAATAAAAATAATAAAAATATTAAAAATAAGAATACAGAGAAAATAATTTTTAATTGCATTTAGTGTGTGTGCATATGCACATGCACGTGCATGCATGCAGAAGCGCATGGTATAGCATATGTGTAGAGGTCAGAGGACAACTTGTGGGAGTCATTTCTCTCCTTTCTCCATGTGGGTCTTGGGGATTGAACTCAGGTCATCAGACATGTCGGCTCACAAGAGCCATCTTTCTGGCCCAAGAAAATAATTTTTGAAGGGTGCTTAAATAAAGAGATGACTTAGTTTATTGGACTACCTAGCAAAGGCCTACAGAGCTGTGGTAGCTGCCTGTGTGTTGAAGGGTGGATCAGAACAGGCAGTGGGTGCTTAGAAGTCAAGGTCCAGAATGCATCTCTGTCAGCGGGAAGTGAATGTGAGCAAGTCAGTGCATGGGCGCTTAGCTCTGAAGCTGATAAGGGAGGTAGATTAATTTCCTCATCTAACTTGGTAATTCCCTACATAAATAATTCAGTGATAATAAAATTACCAAAGCAGCTGTAAGATAGGATAGAAAAGCACGCAGCCATGGGGCTTGTGCTGTTTATGACCCCTGCGACAAATTTAATGGCTTTAAGCAGCAGTAAATAACCTTTTGTAATTTCTGTGGGTTAGGACTCCGGGAGTGGCTTAAGTGAGCAGTTTTGACTTCAAATGTTTGCAGTAAGGATGGCAGCTGGGGCTGTATGTAAGATCTTTTTCCAAGGAACCTCAGCAACTCCGCGGGCCGGGTGGAGCATACCACAGTGTGACACACCACTTGACATGAGTGAGTTTCCATGAAGAAGCACTGTTAGGAACTTTTGGGAATTGATGAGCTAGTCTTGGAAGTTATACGCTGCTGCTTCCATGGTGTTCTTTGTCACAGGGCCAGCTGTGACTCAGTGGGAGGTGACTTCACAGCGTGGATGCCAGGAGGCGGGGCACATTGGGCGCTGTCTTGGAAACTGACTCTAGCAACCCAAAGGACCCATATTCAACTGCTGGCTTGGACATGTGGTCCTGTGGTCTAGAGAAAGTAATTTCATTTCTGTTGCAGTTTCCTTCGGTATTTTAAAAAAACAGAGGTTGTATCTCCTGAATACTGTGTATGGATCATGAATTCTAAATAACTTGCTCATAAAGTCTTTGGGATCAGTGTTTTTTAGATTTAGAATTTTTGGAGACTTGGAGTTTCTTTGGAGAATTAAAGATGATTTATTACAAGGGATGCTGGCTATATATATGTATATGTGTATATATATGTATATATGTGTATGTATACGCATACACATATATACACACACATACATACACACACACAAATAAACCAAAAATGTAATTTGGTAACTTGGGCTGAGGACGTAGCTCAGTTGTTTAGCTCAGTTGATAGGGTGTATGTTCTGAAACCTTTGGTTCCATCTCCAGCATTGAATAAACTGGATGTGGTGGTGTGTGCCTGTGATCCCAGCTCCTCCTGTGGAGGCAGAAGGAGCAAGAGTTCTAGGTCATCCTGTATAACAGAGCAGGACTGGAGAGATGACTCAGCAATTAATAGTACTGGCTGCTCTTGCAGAGGACCCAGGTTCAGTTCCCAGCACTCACTTGGTGGCTAACAATCATCTGTAACTCCAGTTCCCAGGGATCCTATACCCTCTTCTGGCCTCGGGCTATTTCACAACATGGGTGCACTTATATACATGCAGACAAAATACTCAGACACATAAAAAAGATAAAAAGAATTATGACACGATGAGTTCAGGATGAGCCTGGGCTACATGAGACCCTATCTCAGAAAATGCAAACAAAAACCAGTAATAACATCCAAAACTTGGTAGCTATTGTTTGTATTATTGTTGTTGTTATTATTATTGTTTTTTGAGACAGGTTCTTCTTATAGCTCCAACTGGCCCAGGACACTCTATGTAGACAGGACTGGCCTCAATCTCATAGAGCTCCATCTGCCTCTGCCCTTAGTGCTGGGATTAAAAACGGTACCACCACGCCCATCTGTTTTATTAAACTAATGAAGCTTTGACTCTTTTTTTTTTTTTTTTTTTTGGTCTTTTTTAGACAGAGTCTCCTGTAGCCCCAGCTGGCCTGGAACTCACTATGCAGACCAGGCTGGCCTTGAACTCACAGAAATCCAACTGCCTCTGCCTCCGGAGGGGTGTGCCACCATGCCCGGCCTGAGGCTTTGACTCTTAACTGAGCAGAATATGTAAATAGATAAACACATCCAGGAGCAAATAATCTTTTTAGCAAAAGTCTTTGGTCAAGGTTTTCTTCCCTTTTAGTGCCTACATATATATTTTTTTTTCCTGGAAGAGGAATTATGAATTATGAATTCAGCATTATGAAATGCTGAAGTCCAAATTCCGTAATCTCTTCAGATAAGACAGGTGCATTCTACTGGACTGTGCCAGAAGGACTCTGAGGTAGTATTGTTGAGCATTGCCTGCCTGCAGACCAGGTGTGAAGGGTTACCTCCCCTCATCCCTGTGTCCTTATAGAGAGTTCAGAAAATGCTCTTAGCAAGATGCTGTTGCATAACTCACTTCAAAGGTAATAAGAGATAGTTTATTCTAGAGCCAAATATGAGTGGCCATGGCCTGGGAACATAGATTCAGGTTACCCCAAGTTCCATGTTCCAATGTAATGATGGTTTCATGAAATTTTTATAGTAACAAAACAAAGAAAAGTTATAAATCAAGATGTTTTCAAAACATTGGTGGGAACATTAAGCAGGCAGATAGAGCAAAAGAGAAATCTCAGCTATAGGCCTCAGATGCTCTCTGATGACACTCAACCTTTTGGATGGTAGAAATTGGTGGTCTGCTAAGTCTACATTCCGAAAGCCTTTTTAAAAAAATATTTTATTATTTTTATTTTATGTGTGTGAATGTATTGTCTGTACATATGTAATGCACTGGTGTTGTGCAATGCCTGTTAGAGGTCAGAAGAGAGTGTTGGATTCCCCTGGGACTGGAGTTCCAGACAGTTGTTAGCCATCATGTAGGTGCTGGGAATTGAACCCAGGTCCTCTGCAGTCAGTGTTCTTAACTGCTGAGCCATCCCTCTAACCCCCCAACAGGTTTTATATGTTAGTCACAAGATGGTAAGTCAGAAACAAAGGTGAGCAAGGAGTGGCTATTTAGGGGGCTAAAGATAAAAAAATTAATTTATTTTGAGATAAAATGACTCAAGATAAATGGCAATTAGGCTCTGGACCTGCAACATTCCAAACTCTCCACAATCATTGAAGTTCTAATCAGTCGCTTCACGTAGACCATTTTTTTTTTTAATATTTTTCGTATTTATTATTTTTATTTAATGTGTATGCATGTATTGCCTGCATGTAGGTCAGTGCACCTGTGTCGTGCAATGCCCAAGGAGGACAGAAGAAGCTGTCGGATCCCCTGGAACTGGAGTTACAGACAGTCATTAGCTGCCATGTGGGTGCTGGGATTTGAACCCGGGTCTTCTGCAAGAACAGTCAGTGTTATTAACCGCTGAGCCATCTCTCCAGCTCCAGCCATTCAGTTTTAAGATGCAGTTTTTCAGAGAACTTCCCTTCACAGTGCATAAGTCAGTTAGAAGGCTTTCATTTTGGGGAACGATCTTGTGTGGGGTTGAGCCGCTCTGTCTTGCCACACTGATGATGAAGGTGGTTGGAAGAGGGCAGGTGTCTTGCCTCATTCTTTTTCCAGCCTTCCACCCCACCCCACCCCATGCTGGCCTAGGCCAAGTTCATCAAAGAAGTCATAGGAACCTTCCTCTCTTTCTCCTCTCCACACCTGCCCAGGCTCTGCTATCCACTAAGACCTTCTGGGATTTGACATTCACCCAGTCCCCACCTACCTCCTTCCAGAAACTTCTACTTGAGGGTCTCACTTGGACCCTCTGTGTGTTTATTTTCTACCCCACTCATTTTATTTGAGCACTCTTAAGTCCTAAACTGTGTTCCCATTGCTTTACATGTACAGACTCATCTATAACTGCTCTCATTTTCACTCCCATCTTATGTAAGAGGAAACAGGCACAGAGAGGTTCAGTGACTTACTTGTCTAGGGTCACACAGCTGGAAGCTAGCTCAGGAAGTCCTTTGCCACTTACTGAGAGCAGCTTAAGTTTTTATACTCCTGCAGTCTTTGTGGAAGACTATATTAAGTGGTAACCTTTGTCACACATTGTTTCCTTTTGTGTATGTATGTGTGGTGCATATGTGCATGGTTGTGGTATATGTACCTAGAGGCCAGAAGAGGTTATCAGGTGCCCTGCTGTATCATTTTCTATCCTATTTTCCTGAGACAGTGCCTCTCACTGAACCTGGAGCTGGGCTAGCAGCTGGCAAGCCCCAGCGATCCTGCTGTCACCACACCACACAGGGCTGGAGTTGTAGGCATGTGTGTGGCCATGCCTGGCTTTTTGTGGGAGTCCTGGGGATTTGAACTCAGGTTCTCATTGTTCAGGCAGCAAGTGCTTTTATCCACTGAGCCATCTCCCCAGCCCATGACAGATCATTTCTTCACTTGCCACCTCCTGTAGGATTAGAGGTCTGAAGGAGTTCCTCTGGTACCCTTCTCTCTTGTCTGAGGGTCCCTTACCACTTCTTTTGTGGTTGCTACTTAAAACTTGATCACATTTACTTAAAATTGTATGGAAGATAAATACATAGAGAAAAGGATGTTATTTACAGTTTCCTTCAGATAGGACTCATAGCAGTGTTTGTTTTTTAAGATAGTGTCTCATATAGCCCAGGCTGGCTTCAAGAGTTCTATGTAGCTAAGGATAACCTTGAACTTGGATTCTCTTTCCTCTCCCTCCATGCAGGCATGCATTGCCATGCCCAGTTTATCGGTGTTGGGCATGAACCTAGGCTTTCCCTCATGCTAGCGCTCTGAGAACTGAACTGTACCCCAAGCTGATTTCTTAAATCTCTTTTGAATTGCTTTATATTTGAATTGCTTTATAGTTCCCATCATGAATTTTTATTGCTTTTACAATTAAGAAACCATGTCACAACAAGAAGTAAAAACAGTTTTTTCCAAAGATTCGTAAAGGAAAATCTTGAAGAACACCCCCCACCCTCTATGAGCTGGGCTGAGCTTGTACACGTGAGCCATCAAGTGTGATGTACTGCAGGACATGGCATTGTAATCTTATCCTTGCTGTACTACTGGAAATTTCTATGTCAAGACCCCTTTCTTCTTTCTTGTGTGGCACACCCAGAAACAGGTTCACGTGGCTCTTAGAGGAGGGGCAGGTTTCTTCTGTAGATGGCTTTCCCAAGGATTCTCTTTGTCACTTGAAGTTGAAGGTGAAGAGATCTGTTGTCCAGAGCAGTGGGATGCTTTGGTTTCAGTGAGCCCTAAGCAGGAGTCCATTCAGAATAGTAATCCCAAAGCCACATAAATGTATCCCAAAGTATGAGAGTGAGGTCTGAAGTTGGGGAGAAGGTCTATGATAGGATGGAATAGGGCTTCATTGATGCTTTAAAGTCATTTCAACAGGACTGTAGGGGAGAGAAACTGTCCTAGTGGTATGGTCCTTATATATTTTTTATTTCTATATTTTAGTAGGTGCTATGTAGCCCAGACTGGCCTTGAACTCCTGATCCTTTTGCCTCTAGTTCCTAAATCCTGGGATTACAAGTAGCCTGTGCCACCACACCTGGGCCTTTTTTTGTTTGTTTGTTTTGTTTTGGGACAGGGTTTCTCTGTATAGCCAAGACTGGCCTGAAACTTGCTATTGTAGCCCAAGCTGGCCTCAAATATGGTGATTCTCCTGCCTCGGTTTCCTAAGTGTTGGGTTTATAATCTTGTGCCACCACACCAGGCTCATTTGTTTCTTTAAAACAAAATAATATCTTGTGAAAATGTTTCAAATGAAGCAAAGTGGTCAGGCAAAATCAGCCTGACTCCACATGGAGATTGCTTTCTTCTTCCTGTTTGCCTTATTTAGCTGTCTTTCCTTACATTTTAAAAGGTAGATTTTTTTTTTTTTTTTTTTTTTTTTTAGAGCAGCTTTAGGTTCACAGCTAATGGAGCAGAAGTTAGTTCCCACTAGTCTCCCCACATCTCCTTAATTAAAAAATTTTTTTACATTGTTTCCTTTTTCCAATTTGTAATCTAGTCTACATATGTTTTGTGAATTTCTTTTCCCCCTATAATCTTGCCTCAGTAATCCTTAAATCAACATGATTAAGGTCAAAGGTCTTTTAAGGTCATTTCCTGTTGACCTTTGTTCAGAGGAATGTAGCTCTGTTCACATGATGGGGAGGCAATCCAGATGACTTGCTCTGTGAATATTTATCATGTGGAGATTCCCAGGATGAGTTGAGCAGCATTTAGAGCCTGGGAGGGATGGGCCTCTACTGCTTTCTTTTATCATCACTAGACTTTTTTTTTTCTCAAAGGCCTGTGGTGGTAGTTGTGGGGGTGGAGGTGGGTTGGGATTTGCTTGCTACTAAAAGTGTTCAGCCTTCCTGTGGCATCAGACAGAACTGTGATGGAGTGTTTTTCCAGCAAAGTCTTGAGTGTGAAGGAGCACCTGAGTTAGAGCAACACTCTTGGCAGTCAATACATCTGTGGGCCCTGCCTGATGGCCAAGTGTCAGACAGAAAATTTCCAAGGTGGTGGGTGGTCAGCATTTGGCTAGGGGGCTCACTTTCTCAGGAGTGTGAGCAAGCCTGTCTTTGTGTTCCTGGAGACTGGCCTCTTTCATGAGCTTGAGAGGAACTTTTGCCTAGCTAAGGCAGAGGCCGTGGTCTTCGGTGGGAGTTCATAAATCTCTGTTGAGTGAGAGAGAAGGAGGCTCCTTTTCAGAGTTTCTAGAAAAAGTGCTTCTTCTTGGACTGGAGCTCACCTCACAGCTGTTTGGCTTCTGGTCTGTGAAAGCCTGGGATGGAGGGTCACCTACTGGTGGCAGATCTATATTTGCCCCTCCCTGATCTAGCCCTCCCAGGCTGTGTGTAGAGCTTCTGAACTCTGTCTCTGAGTCTACAGGCCAGGTTGGTCTCTGGCAGAGTCAGAAATGCTGAAACAATGTTCTTGCAAGTCAGGAGCTCCAAGATCTTAAAAACAAATACCGTTTAAGATGGAGGGGGAAAAAGCTTATTTTGCGCTGTGATATCATGCATTAGTGACTTATAAATTAAACTTAGCATGACCTTTCTAAACACCCATTATTATGGTCTTCAGCATAATTCAGAGTAAATTGTCGGATTGTGGACTGCCTTTATGAGTCATTCTGTTGGCAGGTGCCCCCGTGAGTAGCCTGGTAGGGCACCCGGAGCATTAGTGGGTGGGCAGGCAGGGCAGGGAGGCTCCGGGATCTGCTATGGTGTGCACACCTCCTGTGGTATTTACTGATTGGCGGCTCAGGGGAGGCATTTGAGTCATGTGGAGGTTTGCTGAGCATCTGGACTCTGTCTACCTGACAGCCACTCAGCAGTGTTTCTGGAGGGGGTGGGGCATTTTTGTTCTAGATGGATAGATTGGGGAGTCTGGGGCACCCTCCCTAGGTTACACAGGAGCAAAAGAAGAGGTTCTTCCTCAGTAAACCTCTGGTTTTATATTTGATTAAACAACAAAGTGACACATCTGTGGCCCTCATTTTGTGTTTTTAATCTCCTGCTGTGGATTCCCTGAAAGCTTTATTGGTCTTTTGGAGAGCTTAGATTTTTGCTTAATAGGAAACAAGCTCCTAATTGTTTTAGGAATGACATGGTCCTTCTCTGTGATCTGACCATTTGTCTGAGAAAGAATCTCATGGCAGGGAGGGGCAAGTTGGGGAGGTTAGGGGGTTAGGGCAGTGTCTGGGAACAAGGCTTTGTCAGTCCAGGAACATCTCCAGTGCAGGATGTGAGTAGAACTTTCCTTGCCATCCTTGATCTTGAAAATACTAGAAGTTTGGTATACTTGAAAATGCTAATGTTAGAAGTTATTCTGGAGTTTATTTTTTTTTTAATATTTGAAATTGGTGGGTTGGAGAGATGGCATAGCACTTAAGAGCACTGGCTGCTCTTGCAGAGAACCTGGGTTTGATTCCTAACACTCACATGGCAGCTAACAACCATCTGTAACTCCAGTTGCAGGAGATCCAACACCCTCTTCTGACTTCCGCAGATATTGCATGACAGGGGTGCACTTACATACATGCAGGCAATATATTTATACACATAAAAATAGTAAGATTTAAAAATCGAAATTGTATAATTTGGCATATGATGCTGACACTAAAGGACATAAACATTTATGTGTGTATACATTGCATGTGTGCGTGCATTAGTATGTGAGTGTGGGAGGTCAGAGGTCTTCCACCTTGTATAAGTCAGGTCTCTGTTATTTTTCTGCTGCGTAAGGCTAGCCCATGAGCTTCCAGGGGATTGATTCTCCTTGTCCCCAATTCCTATCTCCTGTAGGAGCTCAGAATTACAGATGCTACATAGCTTTTACCCAAGTTCTAGGGATTTGACTCAGGTCTTCACACTTGTGTGACAAGCACGTTTACCTACTGAGTCATCTGTCCAGCCCTAAGGAAATGAAAAATTTCTGAGGAAAAATACTCAGTGTTCATAATGCTATGGGAAAATGGTTTGTTAAGTAAACAATGAGAGTAAAGTTACTCAGAAAAAGTGGATCTAAGAGAAACTGCTTTCCCAATACTAGCATCATTAGTTTTTTTTTAATAATTAAAATTTTTTAAATTTATTATTTTTATTTTATGTGTATGAGTGTTAGGCCTGCATGTAGGTAAGTGCACCCGTGTTGTACAGTGCCTGTGGAGGACAGAAGAGGCTGTTGGATTCCCTGGAACTGGAGTTAGGGACAGTTGTTAGCTGCCACGTAGGTGCTGGGATTCAAACCTGGGTCTTCTGCAAGAACAACCAGTGTTCTTAACCGCTGAGCCATCTCTCCAGCCCACTTTTTTTGGGGGAGGGGGTTGTTTTTGAGACAGGGTCTCCCTGTAGCCCTAGCTGGCCTGGAACTCACTATGTAGACCAGGCTGGCCTCTAACACACAGAGACCTGCCTGCCTCTGCCTCCCAAGTGCTGGGTGCAGAAATGTGGGCTACCATGCCTGGCTTCATTAGTAGTTCTTATCCATTAAGATAAGCCCAGTAGAACCTTAATGTGATAATTTCCCATTATTAAAAAATACTCTTC
>NW_008359681.1:1278366-1305913 GCF_000622305.1 Nannospalax galili | reverse complement strand
CCTGGTCTACATAGCGAGTTCCAGGCCAGCTAGGGCTACAGGGAGACCCTGGCTCAAAAAGACCTGAATAAATAAATAAATAAATAAATAAATAATAAATAAATAAATCCCACCATTGGGGCTGGAGAGAAGACTGAGCAGTTAAGAACACTGGCTGTTCTTGCAGGAGACCCAGGTTCGGTTCCCGACATCCACATGGTAGCTAACAACTGTCTATAACTCCAGTTCCTTAGGATCCAACACCCTCTTCTGACCTCTGCAGGCATTGCATGACACAAGTGCATTTACATACATGCAAGCAATACACTCGTACACAGAAAATAAAAAAATAATAAGTAAAATATTTAAAGACAAACAAAAAAAATGCCTTTACCACCACCAAAAATCCTTTCAGGGCTGTCAAGGTAGCTCAGTGGGTAAAGGTGTTTGCTGCAAAGCCTGATGAACCCTGAGACCCACATGGTTGAAGGAGAGATCTGACTCCAGCAGATTGTCCTCTGAGCTCTACAGGCACACAGTACATACACACAGACACACAAACACACAGACACAGACACACACACACTGTAACTTTAAAAAATTTTAAATATCCTTCCAGAAATAGATTATTCGTAGATATTTGCACAGCTCAGCCTGTTTTGTATTGAACTTTGCTCTGTCCATGTTAATATAACTCTTAGAAGATTGTTCTATGTTCTTGAATACAGTGTTGCCTCGTTCTTTTTATTTGTGTGTGTGTTTGTTTATATGTGATATATATATATATATATGTGTGTGTGTGTGTGTGTGTGTGCACAAGCTTATGGAGCTCGGAAGTTGGCACTGAATGTCTTCCTTTATCACTTTCCAATTTAGTCTTTGAGATGGTCTCTCCCTGAACCTGGAGATCACCAATTTTGATAGACTGGCTGACCAGCAAGTCCCAGAGAGCCTCCAGTCCTCCCCTTCCCAGCACTGGGGATTATAGCTGTGTGCTCCATGCCTGGCTTTTTATATGGATGCTGGGGTTGGAATTCAAGTCCCCAGGCTTGCATAGCAAGCGGTTTACTGACTGAGCCATCTCCAGAGTATCCCCCGTCTTGTTTTCTGTGTTGGGACCTCATGCATACTAGGCAGGTGCTCCCTACCTCTGAGCTACATCCTGAACCTCTCATTGTTTTTATTGGCATGTAAAAGAAGGGCGCCATTAAATGGTCTGCAAATGATGTTTCTCGTTGCTAGACATCTAGGTGGTTTGAGGATTTGCTGGAACAAACAGAGCTGCAGTAAGTATTATCTGTGATAACCTCTGTGAGAGTATCCAAAGTAGAAATTCCTAGGCTTGAGATGGGTGGTCAAAAGGTCTGTTTGCAGGGTCCCCCCCAGCCCTAGCCAAACTGTATTCAAAAGTATTTATTATTAAAGATACTTTTTCCAAAACAGTCACAGTATTTCTGGGAGGACAGTGGACAGACAGCCATTAATGGTATGCAGGAAATTTCAAACTGACTTCCTGTAAGAATTACCAAATCAGAAAGCCACTGTGAAATCAATTCAGTGAAGTCTCCATTTGACACTCTGAACAGGGAAAGTTTAGAGTGAGGGCTGACAGCTCACATTCAGCATGTTGTTTACAGTTTCTTACGAATGGACTTTGATTTTCAGCACGTGAAAGCAAAGCGGCTGGACCATCAGTCTGAAGACACTCAAGGGTGGAAAGGGATTGCTCTCTTTTCCAGGCACACTGACTGAGTGATGCCACTGCAAAGCCTGGGTCTCCTGACACTGGAAAGACCAGGGCGAGGTGATCAGGTCCCCAAAGGGCTCTGTGGTGTGTATATGTGTGTGTGTGTGTGTGTGTGTGTGTGTGTGCGCGCGCGCACCACATGAGCATAGAGGTCAGAGGTTGGTGACAGATGTCTTCCTCCATCACTCTCTGCCTTTTATTTTTAAAGATGGTAGGGTCTCTCACTGAATGTGGACTCAAGTGAGTTGACCAGACATGTTGGCCAGCGAACCCCAGGGAGCCTCCTGTCTCCACCTCCCTAGCACTAGGATTACTGATGCATGCCACCAAGCCTGGCTTTTTATCTTTTAATACTTAAATATTTTATTTATTATTTTTATTTTATGTGTATGTAAGTGCCCCTGTGTTGTGCAGTGCCTGTGGAGGTCAGAAGAGGGCATTGGGTCCCCTGGAACTGGAGTTAGACATGATTTTTTAGCTGCTTTGTGGGTGCTGAGAGCTGAACCTGGGTCCTCTGCAAGAACAGCCAGTGCTCTTAACCACTGAGTCATCTCTCCAGCTTCTCCTTTAATATTTAAAAAATATTAACTTTTTTTGGTCTTTTTTTTTTTTATTTTTTAGAAGTATTTCAATACAACTTTAACATACTCAATAACAATTTCCAGAGCAAAGATAGATCTCTTTCAAAAGTGGCTATAAAGTTTTAGGTTCACAGTTGAATTAATACAGTTCTACAATGTTGAACTCAGTATAAACCTTGTAAGACATAAAACTGAATGAGTTTTTAACCTTTAAGAAAGATCTCCATTTTAAAATATACTGTTTCTTACAGAAAGACTCATTGTTTTTGCTAATAACGCTTAGATGTTGGCACATGTGTCTCTAATCTGTATGTATCTGATTATTACTAGTCATGGTTGGTTGCACTCGGATCCTTGGCACCTGTGTATGGGTATAAAGTCATCGGGTAGATTTCAATGGTAATGTTTATCACCTCTATTTTATGTGTATGAGTGTTTTGCCTGCATGTATGCATCACGTGTATGCCGTGAAGGTCAGAAGAGGGTTTCAGATCCCTTCAAACTGGAGTAATGGAGATTGTCTCCATGCGGATGCTGGGAACCAAACCTGGGTCCTCTGCAAGAGCAGCTAGCTAGCTAGTGCTCTTACTAGTGAACCATCTCTAGCCCCAAGCCTGGCTTTTTACATGGATCCCAGCTCAGGTCCTTATGGTCCTTGGCAAGTACTTTATCTACTGAGCCATCTCCCCAGCTCAAGTCTCTGGTCTTAAGATAGTTAAGTCTACATTGATAAGGGAGAGGGAGAGAAGGAATTAAAAATTGCTCTTGTCAACATCTGAGACTCTCCTGGTTGCCAGTAGGAAAGGTGTTCTCCCCATCAATCCAGCTAGGAAGGCATTCAACTAAAATGACACAGGTTTATTCTCTCACTCCTTTTTCCCCTCTGCAGGGGCTCCAACCCTTGGCCTCAGCCATGCTAGGCAAGGACTCTACCATTGAGCTACAGCCCCAGTCCACCCCGCTTTTAGGGTCTGGTTTTAATATAGATAGATGTTGCTGTGTTGCCCTCTGAGAGTTTATAGTCATTTGTGAATTTGTTTTACAAACTTTTAGGCAATGCTTCCTTTCTACTAGGAACTGTTTCAGAAATTTTTACAAATACTTACTTGTTAAATCTTCAGAGCAGCCATAAGGGATTATCACAACTATCACAATTTCTGCAGGTTACACTGTTGAAATAAAACAGAAGTAACTTACTCAAGGTCTATCTCTCGAAAGGGGCAGAGTTAGGATTTGAACTAGGTCCACTGTGGGTTCAAAAGAACTGTGTACTGCTGCCTGCTCCCAACAAGGGCTGCATCTCTATACCCTGGGACCCCACAATTCTTCCAAAGGTCTTTACTTTTCCAAATATGATCGATCAGCCAGAATCCAATCCCCTCCGTCGCTTTCCCTCCCTCCCTCCTACCCTCCCTTTCTCCATTCTTTTTTTCTTTTCAGTAAGTCTCACTTTGTAGCCCAGGCTGGCCCGGAACTCACCCTTATCCAGGATGGCTTTGAATTCTCAGCAGTCCTCCTGTCTCAGCTTCCCTAGTGCTGACCTTCAGTTGTGAGCATCAATGCCTGGCAGATGCTTTTTTTTCCTTCTTATTTTGTGTATTTTACTTATTTATTTTTAGACAAGGCCTTATATAGCCCAGGTTAGTATCTAACTTGCTGGTAGCTAAGGATCAGCTTGAACTCCTCCTCATCCTCCTGCCTTTTCTCCTCTACAGCTGGCACTTATTAGGAGTTGGAATTGGATACACCGTCAGCTGTTCACAGCTGTTTGCATTTTCTTATCTATTCCTGTCTGTCCTTTGCCCATTTTTCTATTAGATTATATTTTTCTTACTAATTTTCGGAGTTCTTTTGCATATGAAGAAGGTCTACCCCTACCTTTGTCCTGCGTATTTCAGGTACTTCAGTTACAGTGTGCCGTTTGGCTTTGTACTTACCAACTTTTTTCTTTATGGTATCTAGACTTTAAGTCAGGTTTAGAGGTTTAATGGGATCTTCTGTGGTTTGAGAGCATTTAAAAAAGAGTCACATTTTCTTCTAAAACTTTATGACTTATCGTTTAAAATTTATGTTGGTTCAAAAAGTGGTAACAGGAATCTGGCTTGCTTTAAGTAATGATCAGTAATAACGTGCAGCTCTACACAATAAAAGGCTGCCAATTGATTTCCGTGCTATTGTCTGGATTCTGCTCTGACTGCTGACCACCAGACCATGTAGGGAGCCATGTGGCTTGTGTATGCACCATGACTAATTTTGCTTGTTGCCCAATTTGGTTTTCCCTGGAGTCCATACCGCCTTGCTTCCTTCCTTTATTTTCTGAGCATCTTGACTAACTCATTGCAAAGCCCTGGCTTGATGCCGGAGTCCCCTCAGTCTGTTCAGACTTACTACATCCTTCAGCACTCTGCTTCAGCCGCAGAGAGGCCTGTTTCTGAGGTCTTTTGAGATTTTTCTGGATGGGGTTGGGGTTCTCTTTGGCCTAGGTGGGATCAGGCTGTCCCCATTGTCACTCTAGTGGAGGGCTGTTCCTGACTTTACTTCCAGTCCTGAGATCTGTCTCTTGAGCATCTTGTCTTCTGGTTCCCACACTTACCCCTCACCGGGAGCGCTCTCCTTGGTGTGTGGGGTGGCAAATGTTTTGAGAGCCTGTGGGTTATGGAGATCTGGGAACAGGATGATGAACAGAAGACTGTTAAAGAAGTAATTATAGGAGCTGGAGAAATGAATGGCTCAGTGGTTAAGAGCACTGGTTGGTCTTGCAGAGGACCCAGATTTGATTCCCAGCACCTACACAGCAGCTAGCAACCATTCCTGACTCCAGTTCCAGTGGATCTGATGCCTTCTTCTGACTACTTCGGACTTTGCATGGGTGTACTTATACACATGCAGGCAATACATTCATACACATAAAAAAAAATATTTTTAAAAAGAAGTAATTATAATGTCCAGGTCCCCTGTGCAGCAAGATAGTTCAGCCTGTAGAGATGCTTGTCACCAAGGCTGATGACCTCAGTTCAATCTCCAGGACCCACATAATGGAAAGAGACAACCAACTTCTGCAGATTGTCCTGACTTCCACATGCACGTGCGTGTATACACACACACACACACACACACACACACACACAAAGTGAATTTGAGAAAATTGACGCTGCTCTTAGAATAAAGAGATGCTTGTCACCAAGGCTGATGACCTCAGTTCAATCTCCAGGACCCACATAATGGAAAGAGACAACCAACTTCTGCAGATTGTCCTGACTTCCACATGCACGTGCGTGTATACACACACACACACACACACACACACACACACACACACACACACACACACACTAAGTGTAATTATGAAAATTGATGCTGCACTTAGAATAAAGTGTCCTCCAAAGGCCCGTATGTTAAAGACTTAGTCCCCCAGGTGATGCTGTTTGCAGATAGTAGAACCTACTGGGAGCTCCTTATATAATTGGGGCAGACCCTTAAAGGACTTGGGAGAGCCCTGTCTCAGTTCCTCTGTGTTTGCTGGCTTGGAGTGTGAGAGGATATTTTTCCTCCATGATGGGCTTCCATTGCCAGGTGGTGCCCAAACTTGGATGGGAACCTCCAGAGCTATGAGCTAAATAATCCTTGTTTCTTTTCTTTTTCTTTTTAAACCATTTTTCTTAATAAATATTTACCTTAGGTATTTTGTTGTAATAATGGGAAACAGTATTGCCATAAAACTGAGCATTGCCAATGGTTTATTTTTTCCAAATAACTTCATCAGTCCCGTCAATTTTTCAACTATTTTTCACTGAACTGTAAGTCACATATAACCGTTCCACCGCCCCCACAATCTTGTAAGAGCTTATCTTCTGTGGTACCCTTGTCTTCAGGCTCCCAAAGTAGGGCTAGTACCAACCTAGCACTCAGAAACTTGGCTTTTTTCTCCTATCTTGGACCCAGTTTTTCTGAATTCCATGTCATCTAAGTTCATGGCTTGCAACACTGTTTTACTAGAACACATACATATTCCAGTAGTTTTCTCAGAAAAGCAAAAGCAAACTACATATATTTCAACCTTTCCATGTAGTATCTTTAATGTTTACTTAGATTTCCTTGTTAATTCTACTATATACATAATTAAAGACTGTGGAGCTGAGTTGGTCGAATGCTCACCTAACATGTACAAGGCCCTGGGTTCCATCTCTAGCATCATATAAACTGAATGTGGTAGTTCATGCCTATAATCCCAGCACCTGGGAGGTAGAGGCAGGAGGATCAGAAGTTCAAGGTCACCTGTAGATACTTAGTGAATTTCATGCCAACCTGGAATTTATAAGACCCTTTGTCAAAACAAAAATAAAAAATAAAAAACCAATGTCCGCCCTCCCCCCAACCCTAATAATTTGAAGGAAAAAAAAAAAAAAAAAACCAACCCAAAACTAGGTATGGCCTTTAACCATAGTACATGACTTTAACCCCAACATTGGGAAGGCAGAGGTAGGCCGACAACCTGACGGCCAGCCTGGTGTGCACAGGGAGTTCCAGGCTAGCCAGGGCTACATAGTGAGACCCTGTCTTGGAAAAGAAACACTGTCCTTGAATTTTCAGACATTCCTCCAGTGTCTACCATACTTCACACACTTCATATGTGATTCTCCCTCCTCCTTGAAACATTTTAGAATAGTACCTAAATTTCTTGCATTTTGAAGTTTTCAGAAGCTCTATAAAGACCTTATATAAAGACTATAAAGTTATATATGCTGAGCATTTTCTCTTTTTCATCTGGAAAGCATTGTCTGTCAGTTTGAGACATTTCAAGAATTAAAAAAATAATCTCTTGGGGCCTGTAATCTCTTGAGAGACAGCTAGCTCAGTGATTAAGAGCACTGGCTTCCGTTGTAGAAGACCTGCATTCAGTTCCTGCGTGGTGGCTAACAGCTGTTCTTATCTCTAGTTCCAGAGAATCTGACACCTTCTTCTGGGCTCCACAGGCATTGCACATGTGGTGCACTTACAGCCATGCAGGCAAAACCCTCATACACATAAAATAAAAACAAATAAATAAAGCAATCTCTTTAATATCTCCCTATAAATTCCTATTACTTATTAGGTCTCCTGCTTTTTAGAATGTCCATCTATTCTGTTCCTTTATTTCTCCAGATTAACCTTTGACTAACCTAGAAATAACAACACGTGCCATCCTTATTAACTGCTAACATCTATTATTGTGTTTATTGCATCTTTTCTGATATTGGAAAAGATACTCAGTCTCTGGATATTCTGTTCAAACATTTTCGTCTATGTATTAGTTCCTTCTTTTTGCTTTGGTTCTGATCCTTATTTTTGCAAGGCTCTCCTGTAAAGCGTGTAAGCAAGATTCTCGGCTTCTGTTAAGAGTAGGTATTAAGTGTTAGGTAGTAAAAATCAAATTTGAATCTTGTGCATGCAAGTGAGGATTGTCCTCCTGATTTTTCTTTCAAGTGATGGGGCCACCACTAGTCTTTTTCTCAGAGGAAACTCTCAAATGGCAGGATGTGTGTTCTTAGGGAATCTCTGAGAGTAATTCCACCAGCCCTGCCTGGGATAAGCCTGGATAAGCTTTGAGTGTTCTAGAAGCAGGATAGAGGAGGGGGACTGTGGGCCCTGTGAGATAGTAAGTAGACTCTAATTCCCTCTGTATCCAGCTTTCGCCCTCGAATACCACGTTCTTTCTCCTTGTGCCTGGTGAGCTACCTCCCTCCTTCAGTTTGATCTCTCTGGTTCAATTGCTTTGAATAACAAACATCTTATGGGAGGATCCTGGGGTTCAAAAGCTCAGTCTATCTGTATTCAGAATTCTACCTGTTCTCTGCCCTGCACCCTCCCCTGCAGGGTGAGCCCCTGGAGCACTGGGATGGGATTGACCCATTGTTGGGGGCCCTTGAACATCAGGGTACAAATCCACATTTACTTGTCTCTGCTCTCCATCCATCAAAAGTCAATGAGCTGTCCATCTGCCCTTTTCTTCACTTCTCTCTTGCAGTCCTTAAAAAAAGAAAAATCTGTCTATTGCCATTTTAACAGTTTACGTGGCTGAAATGACACAGCCGTGAGGTTCATCTGCCGTGTTCAATTGGGAGTTCATTTTATTTTACCAAGGTCTAACATAGAACAACTTCAAGGTTTATTGTAAAAACTGATAATACCAGGCTGATAAGTAAAAATCAATGCAAAAATTTTAGATATTTATAGATTTGTTTAGAAGAACTGGTATGATTTGTTTCAAGCCTGCTCCCACCCTCATGAGGCAGCCTTTGAAATAGCATGTCTGGTGAGTGCCATCTTTGAGTTCTCCATTCAGACTTACTCCTGCCCTGCGTGTGTCTGCACAGGCCTCTCATCTATCTTTCTACCCGTTTTCTCTCTGTTATCCAGAAAATCAGATGCAGCCTGATTTTTTTTTGTCAGTCTTTTCTCTGTAGCTGTTTCCACATTTCTGGTGGGTGTTGACCAGCCTTATGTCGGCATGGCAGGTTTGAAACAAAGAGATGTCCCTGAGGACTCAAGCTGTGGAAATCTTGCCTCCACTGTTGGCTGTGTGGGGTGTGAAAAAGCAGAATTCTAGTTCTGATTAATGTTGAATGAAGTGGGGTGTGGCTACTACTTAGAGCAACCTTGGTGACATGGAGCTTGGAGTGATGGGGATGAAGGAGGATCTGGTGGGATGGACAAGGATCTGAAAGGAGGATACCATGGGGTGTCTAAGGGCGGCGGTCTGGGTTTAGACAATGCCACTGAGCCATTCTGGGTGTCCAGTGTCTAGACCTCTTTGGAATTTCTCATAACCTCATAGAGCCAAAAGAATAAGAATCAAGGCTGCCCTAAAAAGAAGCTCACTGGGGTCTGTGGAGACACCAGCAGCCCCCATAACGCCTGCAAAGAGGAACAGCGAAAAATTCCGAGTGAGCCCTTCACCTGCCCACTCTGGTTTCTTTTAGGCCTTGGACAAATGTGATTGTTTCCATGTTTTATTTTTTTGGAAGCTGAAGCTGGAGAGAGGAGGAAGTGAGCTCATCACGGCTTTTCAACACAGTGCTGACTTTTGCATTTCTTTGTATGTGGTTTTGCCGGGCCCTTGACATGCATTGAAGGGAGGAGTGGTAGAGAATCATTCTCCTTGAACATCTGTGCAGTCAGTTGGGGGGTGGGGGTCTGGAGCCCAAGAAGAGTGCGGAATAACTTAGCACATTTCCAAAAGCCGGGATGAGAGCCGACAGATCCACGCTATTGTATCGCACTCTGGCAGCAGCCCAGTCCTCAGCAGACCGCCAAGTTATGCCAAAAGATGCTTCAGTGTGCTGCATAATCACATTTTGAAAACTGCAGGAGATGAGTGATGAGGGATGGGGGAGGGGTGGGAAGAGTGATGGGGTTGGGGGCGGTATGCATTCTGGTTGCTTCATCAATAAAAGTAGTTACGGATGTCTGCCAGTCTCCCTGTGTTAGCCCAAGTCTTGGATCTGCAAAGTTAATTCACTGCATCATCTTGGCACCTTGACCCTTCAAATTCTACATCATTTCACTGCATCTCAGCCTTCCACATAGCTCTCAGCCTGGACAGCTCAGTTTTGATTAGGGTGTTTGTTCTTGAGAGTTCTGTCCCTATCACGCAGGGGAGGAATTTTTATGAGCATTTGGCACCCATAAAGAGAGTTAACAGCACACTGTTCCTTAGTTTGCTGAAATTTCAGGTAGTACTTGGGAAAATTGCTTATAAGGCATTTGGAATATGTTGAGGATATCAGTCAACCTGGGAACTATTTCTTCGGGTTTAGTTTTCTTCTAGGTTTTTGCCTCTCAACCTGGAGTCTTTGAATCCTAAGTGAGTTGTGATCTTGGAATGCAAGTCCAGGAGGAATTTTTAGGATTTCAGAGGTGCTAACAGGAATCCTGTAGTCATGGATATACAGGAAGGATGCCTCAATTAAGTCTCTGTCTGTTAAGAGAAGAAGAGGTGTTTGAGGAACAGGATGAGATTTGAGTTCAGATTCCCAGAACCCGCATAAAAAGCCGACTGTGATGCCTTCCCTCTGTTAACCCTCCTACTAGAGCTGGGAATAGCGGCGGAGGCAGATCCCTTGGAGCTCGCTGGCCAGCCATTCTTGTCAGTTGGTGAGCCCCAGGTTCAGTGAGAGACCCTGTCTCAAAAAATATACAGTAGTGGCCAGAGAGATGGCTCAATGGTTAAGAACACTTCTTGCTCTCGGAGAGGACTTAGGTTCGGTTCCCAGCACCCACATGGCAGCCCACAACTATCTGTAACTCCAGTTCTATGGGATCTGACATCCTTTTCTGACCTTCACAGGTACCAGCTCTGCATGTGGTGCACATGCAGACAAATGCTCATACACACAGACTAAAAATCAATAAATCTAAAAAGAGAAAAAAAAAAAAAAAGGGAAAGAGGTGGCTGGAGATGGCTCAGCAGTTAAGACCACTGGCTGTTGTTGCAGAGGACCCAGGTTCAGTTTCCAGCACCCACATGACAGTTAACGACCATCGGTAACTCCGGTTCCAGGGGATCTGATGCCCTCTTCTGATCTCCATGGGCACTGCACGACATGGATGCACTTACATACATACAGGCAATACACTCACACATAAAATAAAAATCAATAAATCTAAAAAGAAAAAAAAGAGCAAAGGTAGAGAGCAATGGTAGAAGGCATCCGAAGTTGGTCTCTGGCCTCCACACCCTCTTTTCGCACATTCGCACACACGCACACATACATACTACACATACAAAAAGAAGCAAAACAAAGATGGTATTTGGCTTTGCTCTGTTTTCTTTGGGCAAAACTGACCAAAGGACTTATCAAGTGTTCCGCGTGCCCTAATGAACAGAAGGGTGCTCAGTCTGCTAACTGTACATAGGTTGGTGCATTCTTTGGCTCAGGAGGCTGGGGTAGGGGTGTGTAGGGTGGGCACTGGTGACAGGGACCCAGATGCAGACAGGATAAAGCACCAGCCTAACCAAAGACCAACTGTCCCCACACCCTACGTTCACTTCTTCATCTGTGTGTGTGTGAGGTGGGTTGTGTGATTACTGTCCTCAATCTTGCCCCCAGCTATTTAAACAAGGCTTATAAGGGATTCATTGCAGCTTTGAGGACTTGGAGTGAAGTGACGGGAGTCCCTTGGAGTGCTGACTTTCTTCTCTCTCTCTCTCTCCCTCCCTCCCTCCCTCCCTTCTTCCCTCCTTATCTCCTTCCCTCCCTCCAAAGTCTCAGGTAGCTCAGGCTGGCTTTGAACTTAGTATGTAGCTGAGGATGACCTTGAACTCCTGAGTCTCCTGCTTTCACCTCCCAAGTGCTGGGACTAGAGGTATGCACCACGATTCCCTGTTTGGCTTTCTTTTCTTTCCAATCCCAGAATGCTAATTTCATGTATTGAAAGTACAGGGCTGGGGAGGTAGATGTCAATACAGTGCTTGGCAGGTAAACACGAGGAGTTGAGTTTGATCCCCAGAACCTATGTGAAAAAAAAAATATCCAGGCATGGTGGTCATAGTTTGTAATCCTAGTGCTGGGGAAGTGGATGCAGGTTGTTCCCTAGGGCTTGCTGGCTGGCCAGCCTAGCTTACTTGGCCAGTGAGAACCAAAAAAACCCAACAAGGTGGGCAGTACCGGAGGAACAACACCTGAGGTTGACCTCTGTTCTCCACATGTACATATACAGGTGCATATGTACACACATGTACCTGCATCAACATGCATGTACAAACGCATTCACTACACAGAAAAGACTAGAAGGAAGTTGACCAAGATTTAGCAATGCTTCAAAGTGATTGCTGGTTGGCTTCCTTTAGCAAACGATTGATGATGTGCCTACATCTGTTAATTTAAAATGGAATCGCACACGCGTGCACACACACACACATACATACACACACACACACACACACTCCTCTTTATTTATCTATCCATATGTTAGCATTTGGTCAGAATATTTGGAAGGTTGACTTGTAGCTCTTGGCATGAAGTTCATGGTGTTGCTCAGTGGCATTTAAAATATCCTCAAACAGGGTGGCGAGGACACTCCACTGCGAGTTGTGGGGAGAACCCTGGAGCTGAGGCTTAGAATTTCTGTTTTTGAGTGTCTGAAAGTTTCATGTTTCTTCTTCTGTGCACATTCCAAACAGTTTTGGAAGGCCCCTGAGTGAATAAAATAGCCCTTTGACAGAACTGACAAAAAGTGAGGGATTGGTAGAGGGCCCAGCAAGCCATTGTACACAGCATTGTTTTGTTAGCTTTGGCAAGGACAATTCTTGGAGAGAGCCCTCCAAGTGAAATACCAGTGCTAATGGCTCACTTTTATGGGGTGCTTGAACTCTGCCTTGTCTACAGTCAAGTTGCCATTTTCCCTCCTGGGATGATACAGCAGGCTACATGGTTAGACACAGAGCACAGGCCAGGCACCACTTAAGCATTCTGTATATACTGTTTTGATTTAATTGATTTCTCGTTGAGAAACTGATGAGAAATCATATTATACATGAGGAGACTGAGGCACAGTGAGGCACAGGAATGTGTTCAAAGTCACACAGCTGGTAATCGATATGGCCATAATTTGAGCACACAACTTGACTCCTGGGGTTGTGTCCTTGACCTGTGTCCTGCTTCTCATTGACGCCTGCACCATGGGGATGATTGCAGGGTTAGTCTGGTGGTGCCCTTCACCCTGAGCAGGGCTGGAGTCACAGGCTACTGGGGAGCTTGATTTGATTGCCTTTTTACAAGCCTGCCACTTTTTAGTGAGCTACCTGTTCAGAGATAGGAAGTGTTTTGAAGACATGGGTTTCAGCCTTTAAAAATTCTCTCACCCAGGGGTTGGAGAGATGGCTTAGCAGTTAAGACCACTGGCTGCCTTTGCAGAGGACTTGGGTTTGGTTCCCAGCACCCACATGGCAGCTAACAACCATCTGTAACTCCAGTTCCAGGAGATCCGACGCCCTCTTCTGACCCGCATGGGTATTGTACGACATGGGTGCACTTCTATAGATGCATGCAATACCTTCATACACATAAAATAAAAATAATAAATAAGATATTAAAAAAAGAATTATTAGCCAAAATGGTGATCATTCTGTTGAGAATTTACATCATCCAAGCCCTGGTACTTTGTAAGGAGATCCACTGTACAGAGCTCCATGTAGGCTTGATTTGGGAGCTGAAGATGGTCTATCTTAGGTTAGAGATTGTTAACATCAACTATACCAAATCAGAGTGTGCTTTCAACTGGGATGTTCTCCTGTCCCCTTCCTCTCATGGATCCTCCTCTGTGGTCCTCGTTTTTTCTATAACTCCCAACCTCCATCTTCTCTTCCCCTCCCAAGCCATTGAAACCCCTCCTTCTCTCTGATACCTGGTTCTGTTTTGGCTTTTTAAAATTGTAACTTGAAAAAAAAAAAAAGCATTATAGCATCTTTAAAATTTTTTTTTTCCTGAAAGTTAGATCTCTTGTATTCCAGAGTGGTTACAAACTCCATATTGTTGCTAAGGAGGATGACCTTGAACATGTTATCCTTCTGCCGCTACCTCTTGAGCACCAGGATTACGGCCATTCAGCACACCCAGTTTTGTGCTGTGCTGGGGAACCTAGAGGATCGAGCCTAAAGCTTCCTGTGTGCTAAATAAGTACTCCAGCAACTGAGCCACATCACTTGCCCCTGTTTGTGAGCCTCTCCAAGCACATAGCTGTATGCATGTTCTCCGCCGGTCTGAGTGTGCCCCATCTTCACTTCAGAGCTCTCACACAGTTTTGTCTTGTCAGCTCCCTTTGTGGGCTTCAGTTCCAGTTCTGACTCCTTTCTCAGTTAGTAAGCTTTCTTTAGTTCTTCTAGAATACCATTGATGTTCTTGTATTTTGCTGCCTCTTCTCATTGCTTTGAGGATATTTCATTTTAATTTAACGATTGTCATTTATTTTTATTTTATGTTTATGACTATTGTACCTGCATGGCTGTAAGTGCACCATGTCTGAGCAATGCCTGTAGAGGCCAGAAGAGGGTGTTGGGTCCTCTGGAATGGGAGTTATGGGTGGTTGTTAGCCATCATGTGGGTGCTGGGAACTGAACCAAGGTCCTCTGCAAGAGCAGTCAGTGCTCTTAGCCACTGAGCCATCTCTCCAGCCTCTGGAAATTGTCATTTTAAAGAATTCCAGGAGAGACTAGAGATGAGTGCCTGCACACAGGCTGCTGGGTTGAGAGGAATGCATGGCAGAGGGCCCACTTCACCTGCTCATCATCTTCCCATGATGTCACTTTCTCTTTTAATGTGCACTTTAATGCCTGCATGATGATCAGTTCTCTGATTTGCTGTGTCTTATCGACCCAGTCTGTTATTAGATGATTTCTAAGGCTTGCTGTCCGCCAGTCCAGGGAAGGATATGTAGCTGAATTGGAGATGCAGGGTAGGGAGGGATAATGGAATGAACCAGGTAAACTCCAGAAGCTCCCTCAACTACATGCTTTGAAACCTGGCCATCCAGGGTCACATCCTAGCCGTGTGACCTTGAACAAATGATTTAACCTACTCTGGCCTTGAGTTTCATCCCTTTTAAAGTGCAAGCTGATAGAAACAGAGAGTAAGGAGAGTCTTTTTAAAAAAATTTATTTATTCATTCATTTTTAATTTTGGGGGGAGGGTTCTTTTTGAGACAGGGTCTCCCTGTAGTCCCAGCTGGCTTGGAACTGATTATGTAGACCAGGCTGGTTTTGAACTCAAAGAGATCCACCTGTGTTTGCCTCCCAAGTTATTTATTTTTTCTATTTTATGTGCATGAGTGTATTGCCTGCATGTGTGTAAGTGTGCCTGTGTTGTGCAGTGCCCTTGGAGGTAAGAAGAGGGCATCGAATCCCCCACAACTGGAGTTACAGATGGTTGTTAACCACCATCTGGGTGCTGGGAATTGAACCTGGGTCCTCTGCAAGAGCAGCCAGTGCCCTTAACCATTGAGCCATCTCTCTAGCCCATGGTGAGTCTTAAGTTTAGATGTTTTGCCTTGTTGGCAGGATTGGAGAAGAATAAAACCAGTAAGGTCATTTTCTTTGCTGGTGGTGATAAATGGCCTTGTTAAGAAGTAGCTTATTTGGGGGGAAATGTTACTGTCTTAGTTACTTTCTACTGCTGTGATAAATACACTGACCAAAATCAACTGGGGGAGGAAAGGGTTTATTTGGCTTACAGCTCATAGTCCATCATCAAGGGAAGCCAAGGCAGGAACTCAGGGCAGGAATCTGGAGCACAAGCCATGGACGAATGTGGCTTAGTGACTTGTTTCTCTGGCCTGTGCTCAATCTACTTTCTTATACAAGACAGAACCACCTGCCCAGGGGTGTCACAGCCTACAGTGGGCTGAGCCCTCCCACATCAACAGTCAAGAAAATGGCCACAGGCCAGTCCAATGGAGGAAATTCCTCAATTGAGGTTTCCTCTACCCAAGTGTGTTAAGTTGACAACTAAAGCTATTCAGCACAGTTAACAATCTTTCTCACACACAAAAGCAACAACCAAAAACTAATTCAGGTAGTATCCTGTGTGCTGGTGTGTACCAGTAATCCCAGCTCTCAGGAGGTGGAGGCAGGAGTATCAGGAACTTGAAGTCATCCTCAGCAACAATGGGACTTTAAGGCTAGCCTGGGCTATAGGAGATCCTGTTTCAAAAAATAGTGTTAGGAAATTTTTTAAAAACAAAGTAATCATGCTGGGTGTGGTGGCACACACCTTTAATCCCAGAGGCAGTAGCAGGTAGATTTGATCGAGGCCAGCCTGATCTCCATAGCCGATCTACAGCTTGGGGTAGGGGTTGGTTCTCTCCTTCCTCTATGTGGTTTCCAGGGATCAAACTTAGGTTGTTAGGCTTAGCAGCAAGTACCTTTATCCACTGAGTAATCTCACCATCCCAGTATTATTAAAATTTTGTGAACTTGCCACAGGAGAATTCTGAAAGATGATGAATTATTACTGTAGATGTGATTTTTACATACAGTTATATATATAAAATGAAGTTGACTTTAATTAAAGAAAAAGAAGCTGAAGAGAGACTGAAAAAGATTCTGACTTCACAAGAGAGATTAGAGGTACCTTTTAGAAATCAGACTTCTAAGAAAAGATGCTAAATTTTAAGAGATTACCATGATTTCTCATGAGCTTCGTGTTTCAAATTAAGATACCAGTTTCCCTCTCAGAAAACAAAAAAGCCAAACAGAAAACAAACCATCAACAAGAAAAAAACAAACATTGATCCCCTCTCTCCCTCAGCTCCAAAATGTTATTAGTCACTTATGAGTTTTACAATGTGAGGGATCATAACATTTGTATTCTGATCTAATACCCCATCGCCACCATCCTTTTGGGGGGCAGATTCTATTTTCATTATCAGTGTTTTTACTGGGGTTTTGCCATTTCTAATTTTTTATTTCAGTTAATTCTTAGTTGGCTGAAGTTCACTGTCAGATTGTTCTATTGAAAGATGTCCTAGTGGGTACTGTCTTCCATGGGTTCCTAACTCCTGGAACCATGGCCATTTCTTGACTTCATACCACCCAGTTTGGCCAAGTCCCTAGCGCTTGGCTCATATTTTCTTGCCTTCAGAATTTCATAGCTGTTGGTTTGCATTCTTTTTTAGTGTTGGATAATTCTGGAGGAGAAAGCAGGGACCAGGTTAGTGTTTTTCTGACTTGCACATTGACTAGCTTTTTCCATTGGATGTGCCCATGTAACTAACTTAACTTTCTTTCTTTCTTTCTTTCTTTCTTTCTTTCTTTCTTTCTTTCTTTCTTTCTTTCTTTCTTTCTTTCTCTCTCTCTCTCTCTCTTTCTTTCCTTCCTTTCTCCCTCCCTTCCTTCCTTCCTTCCTCCTTCCTCCTTCCCTTCCCTCCTTCCTTCCTTCCTCCCTCCCTCCTTCTTTCCTTCCTTCCTCCTTCCTTCCTCCCTCCCTCCTCCCTCCCTCCTTCCTTCCTTCCTATTTCTTTTTTAAGTTTAAACCTTTGTAGTAGATCCAGGGATTGGCAGTGCCACTTTCTTGGGATTGCTTGTGCTGTGGTTCAAGCTGGACTTTGTATTAGAGAGTCTTTAAGATCTTTTACTTTTTTGCATTTATTTTGAATAGTTAAATTTCAGGACTGTGGTTGCTGTCCCCTTTGTCTTCCAGGTCTAGTACTTATTCTGCAATCATTCTGGATTTCAGTTCCTTTTTATTTAATTTTGAGTGACTTCCCCCCATTTTCCTCGATATGTGTTTGTGTCTATAGCTACTTATTATGGGCTTTGTTGTTTTAGTTCTGTGGATTCCATTCTGTAATTCTTTCTAGTCCATTTCTTCATCTCTGCTGGTTCATTTTAATTGTCTATGATTTGTGATCAGGGCTTTGAAACTTCCTATCATCTAGTCTGGGAGCCCCCGACTTTAGGACAGACTTGTTTTATAAAGGGCTCTGTTCTTGGATTAATGCTCCGCCATCAGTCTTGAAATTCTCACTAATTTTTCCATCATGGGCCCTGCATTTTCATCATGTAGCAGCGCCTCCTCATTACTTCCATGATGCATGTTATTATCTGCCTTCGCCTGCCTTCCCACACGGTGATTACTCATTTTTTAATGTGGCTGAGCTGTCTGCCACAAAGACCAATGGAAGCTGTGTTGAGGGTCTGAAGGCTGCAACAGGGGGCTTATGAAACCTCTATTCATCACATTTCTTGTCTTCTTTGAGTAGTTCTGTGACTGCTTTTACCTGGGCGAGGATCCTTTTTAGGTTTTTGACTGTTAGAAAGTCTTATGTGTCTCATAGCAAATCCTTGTAAGGTTCAGGCTGTCTGAGCCCTAGGAGGACATCAAGTGCTGTGGTGGTGCCCCTTTGCCCTTCCCTTCTCTTTCCAGCACTGGTCCATATCAGGCACTAGATATTAAAGATAACATCTACATTGCTTGTCCTTCAGACCCATTGTTGTGGACATAATTTAGCCAGATTTAATGTTTAAAAATGTATTTATTCTGCCAGGCACGGTGGTGCACTCCTTAAATCCCAGTACTCAGAGGCAGAGGCAGGCAGATCTCTGTGAGATGGAGGATAGCCTGGTCTATATAATGAGTTTCAGGCCAGCTGTGGCTACAAGAGGCCCTGTCTCAAAAAACAAACAAATTATTAATTTTATGTGTATGAATATTGTTGCCTGCATATATGTAGGTGTGCCACATGTGTGCATTGCCTGCAGGGACCAGAAGAGGGTCTTTTAGGACATCTTAGTAGTGAGATGCTCTGAGAATTTGTGAGAAACTCCTTTTAAAGGATTGTTTCAGCAACCCTACCTGCTCTGACCTTTCTCTGGGGGTTGAAATAAATTCATTCTAGTGGAGGGCTTTTAAATATTATTTTTACTTATCTGTATGTGTGTGTGTGCTTGCATGAGTTTATGGTGTACCATGTGTGTGCATGTGCCCATGGAAGCTGGAGTCTGTTGAATCCCATGATGTTAGAGTTACAGGCAGTTGTGAGCTGCCCAGTGTAGGTGCTGGGAATCAAACATTGGTCCTTAGCAAGAGCAGTAATTGCTCTTAACTGCTGAACCGTTTCTCCAGCCTGAGGGTTTTGTTTGTTTTGGGTTCTTTTTAATAGTCATTATTAAACTTATGAATTCATTTTTTTTTCATGCTGGGGATTAAACTCACATGTTTCATACATGCGCAACCACTTAGCTACTGTCTACCATCAAGCTTAGGACTTATTGAAAGTTTATGATTGTATTGAAGAGCTGTGTTTCATGGAGAAAAACCACCTTAACATCTGGCTCTCTTGAAAAACAAGCAAAACTTTGATTCCCAGTGTTTACCAGTTCCTGTGATGTGACTGTTCCATTCATGGCCAGTTATAGTATAGGCAACCAGTTTGGTATCATTCAACAAAGAATTACGAAGATTTGCAACATCACAGAGTGCTGGGATTAAAGGAATGCACCACCATTCTTTAGTATCATCATTTGGATACAAGAGACAAAAAGGAAGAAATAAAACTTCTCAAGATCATAGTTAAAAAGTGAAATGTCATAACATAATTAGGAAGTGGAGATTTTTGAGGATTCATTACTTTTAAGTATAATTTAAGTATACCTATATATGGTTTGTTTTTTTAATAAGGCTTTTTAAACAACTTTTTGGGGGCTGGAGAGGTGCCTCAGCAGTTAAGAACACTTGTCGTTCTTGCAGAAGAACCCAGTTCAAATCCCAGCACTCACATGGCAGCTAACAACTGTCTGTAATTGCAGTCCCAGGCAGATCTGACAGCCTCTTCTGACCTCTGCAGGCATTGCACGACACAGGTGCACTTACCTACATGCAGGCAATCCACGCATACACATAAAATAAAAATAATAAATAAAATTAAAAAAAAAAACTTGTTGATAACCATTCCTAGAAATTTAACTTTGGCCCTTGAAAGCTGATATAAACTAGTTCAAGTCTATCACTGAGCAGAAGCCTTAGGCGATTTTAAGAATGACTCCAGAGTGGGGCTAGAGAGATGGCTCAGTGGTTAAGAGCACTTGTTCCCAGAGGACCAGGGTTCAAATCCCAGGATCCATATAGAGGCTAACAACTATCCATAACTCCAGTTCCAGGAGATCAGACAACCTCTTCTGGCCTCTGATGGGTGCACTTACATACTTGCAGGCAAAACACTCATACACATAGAATAAGACTAATAAACTATTAAAAATATGCTTAACATAAAAGTATTTAAATGTGTAAAGTACAATGTAGATGTTAACCTTTTTATGTGTGCACTTGTGGTGCCGGGGATGGAACTCAGGACCTTGCCCACACAAGACAAATGCTCTACCACTGAGCTGCATCCGAGCCTCTCAACCAGTGGCTCTGTGCAGATTCATGGTGTGCAGTCATCCTCACCATCCACCTGTAGAACTGTTACATCATCCTCAATAGAAACACTGGTCCCATAAACATGAACTCTTTGTTCTTTCCTCCCCCAGCCCCTAGCAGCCACCATTTTTCTTTCTCTGAATTTGCCTCTTCTAGGTAAACTGCCTTCTTTCACGTAGCGCAGTGTCTCATGGTTCGTCTGTGCTGTAAAATGAGCCAAGTTTCCTTTGTGAGGTGGATAATATTCCATTGCATGTCAGTGCTACACTTTGTTCTACCCCGTGGCTCTTGTATTACTACTGTGATTATTAATGTGCAAATACATGTTTAAATCACGATGTTCACTTCTGGGTATATAATCAGAAGTGTTCAATTTTTTTGAGGTATTGCTATATTGTTTTTCATGGCTCAGCCATTTTTTCAGGTCTTTTTCCCTTTGGGGTATGTATATATGCATGTTTTTGCATAGTGTAGATACACAGACGTGGGGGTATGTTTGCATGTGGGGTGTGTGTGTGTGTGTGTGTGCAGATGGAATTTGGATAGTGATGTTGGTAATCATCCTCTATTGCTCTTCCACCTTACTCATTGAGGCAGGTCTCTCAGTCAAACCCAGAGCTAACCAACATGGCTAGCCATCTTGCTCTGAACGTTCCCTGTTTTCACCTTCCAACGCTGGAATTAGAGGTCAGCCACTGGCATTTATGTGAGTTCTGGGCATTTGAACTCCAGTCCTCACGCTTGTGCAGCAAGTGCTCAACTGCTGAGCGGTCTTCCCAGCCCACTATTTTTTTTTAAACCAGGATACTAATAAGGCATTTTCAAAAGTGATTGCACTGATTTGAGTGTACCCTTCCAAGCAGAGAGAGTGCTTTTCTACAAGCTTTGTTTTTCATGAGCAGATTCTTTCAACAGATATTTTAATGTTTAAACTATGATACAACCTGTCAGCTCAATTAAGTCTATAGTTATGTGAAAAAAGGCAGATGATGAAAAGAGCCAGGGGGGGAAATACAGGATGCTCTGGGCTCTCAAATAGAGAGGAACGAGACAAGTTTAATGAAGGATGTGGCATTTAAGGCAAGTATTGATAAAGGGAGAAAATGTTATTGGTTTGGGGAGCAATAATCCAGGCAGAGGTAAAGGAAGGGAGGCTATATAGCTTGAAGAGGAATAGAGAACAGTCTAGAAAGGTGCCTTGAGTTGTCATCTTAAGATTTAAGGGTCTTTAATGGAAGGTTAAGTTTGTAGCTCATAAATCACATGAAAGACATGAGTGAGGGCAGAGTCGTTGTAGCTGAGATGCAGTGGGTGGGCTGCCATCTGCAGCTGGAAATCAGATGGGTGAAAAATCCTCCAGCTGTTGAAGTAACCAGGAGAGTTCTGAAGGGCTTATGTAAAGTTCTGAAAGGCTCATGTAAAGTTCTGAAGGACTCATGTAAAGTTCTGACAGGCCCATGACTTACTCTCATTTCCCTCTTGTTCACGTCGTTTCTGTGACTGGAATGCTGTGCCATTTTTGAATGTATGACCTTTTGCTTTTATTTGAAGCATATTGTTCTAATTGACACATAATAACACGTAGAGCATTTTTTAGGAACTTGGTCAAATCATTAAAACTGTCTGTGACTGGAGGAAAAGAAGACTCGTGCTGTTTGAATTGGCTAGTCTAAGCTCTAAACTTCTTGGGCTGTTGCCACTTCTTTTTGCCACAGTAAAGTGTCACCCCCTGTGTGACACCTCTTCTGAGAGGGACACCTATCATGCTTTGACTGTACCCATCACCATGTCCCAGCTTACCTTGGAGTCTAGAGTAATAAAGAAGCCTCAAATATGTATTAAATGAAGTTTTGACCTCCTGACATGCCTGAATTGACTCAACATGAGCATGAGGAAGATAAAGGCCCAGCTGTTCAGTTTCTGACCTTTATAGGACTTTCCTTCCTAGATAGTACTTTGGAGTAACCCTTTATCAGAACTATTTGTGAGATTTACTGGGAATGGCAGTCCTGGTTATCTAAGACAAACGTTAATTAGGCCCAGGAGCATTCTTAATGACATTATTCCTTTTTTTTTCTAAATAATTTATTGAGGATTTCATACAGGCATATAAGCATATAAGGTGTTTTGATCAAATCCATTCCCACTCCCTCCCCTCTAACTTCTCCCATATCTCCCTATTACTTTTTTCTGATAACTTCATGTATTCTTTCTGCTTTTTGCTTCTCTAACATTCCCCCCTCTAAAGAGGTAACCCTAAAATCTTTTAAGGATTAGATAAGAGCTCCCAAATACTTTTGACATTTTTGGCCTTTGGAACAGAGTGTGTTGCTAAGAGGCCCAAGGACATTTTGACATCTGGCCAAGAAACTGGCTACTTTTCTTTGGGGGTCTTTTTACTCTAATTGGCTAGCCAATTCCTACCTCCTACTCTTATCACACCATCCTCTGAAGAGGTTACCCAGCTTGCCAATAGGGAATCAGGATGCAGACCGCTCTGGCTTCTTCCATGCTAAACAGGGATGCCGGGTGAGGCAACTGGAGTACCCCTTCAGTGGGTCTATCTAAAAGACTCCCAAATTGCATAACTCTCATCTGTAGGGAGAAAAGAAAGTCCTTGACTAGTGAATAGGAGATGTGAAGGAGAAGTAAAGGCATTACAAGTAAGTAAGAAGTAAGATTACAAGTAAGAAGTAATTAGCATTACAAGTTCTAGACAGGGAACTAGAAAAAAGTCAGAACAGGGCAATTTTCAAATGTTCACATGAGAATCCATTGGAATTTCTGAGAGCTTCTAAAAGCATCCCTCTATTGGGTTCCTCCTCATTTTTCTTTGATTCAGGATTTGCTTTCAGGCATTTTGATAGCTGTTGGGAGTGGTTAACATCAGTATTAGTTCCCTCTCAAAGGCTTCTAGATAGGGCGAGAAAACAAATTTATCCATCATTTTAGAACAATAGTGGGTTGTCTCCCTTAGCTACATACAGGTGGGCACTACAGTATTGCAGACCAAGATTTGATACATCTGAGCAGCACATTCTGATTCAGAACAAAATCATCAATGAGTAATAATTGTCTAAATAACTTTTTATATGGACTGAAGCCTAATGTCTGAGAAGTGTAATCCCTTGAACTCTTAAAGAAATATACTGATGACTTTACTCATTGGTTATATTTTCCTTTTGGGTGTTTAAGACAATACAGTTGGCCCAGATAAGTCAATTTATATTTACACTTAAGGTCGTTGGAGGATCTGTTCCTGGGGTCACATGGGGCTTGGGAGGAGCCCCTGGCTCCTTTCATTTACCATTTGCATCTATGTGAAGATAAGTCAAAGGTCCTGCTCCACCATGTCTGGCTTCACTTGGAAGCATGCATGAGATGGTTCCTCTGTGTTGACCCTCCTCTTTATAGACTGGACACTGGTTCAAGTCCCTCTCGTGAGGTCTCCATGGCCTCCCTGAACAAAAGGACAGGTGACTCACCACAGTTAACAGGACATTTTGAGAGATGTTCCAAGTCCCCTGGAACTTAGTTGACCTTGGAGGGCAAGAGGCAAAAATTGTCCTTTAAGACCCTCTGACCAGATTAGTGTAGGCCTCAAAGTATGACTGTTAAACATCCAATAAGGTTAGTTCCACCAATCTGGTACTTTTAATTACCATGTGCTGTATAGATAAAGCTTGGGTAAAAAACCAAACCTGGAACTCACTATGTAGACCAGGCTGGCCTTGAACTCACAGAGTTCCCTACCTCTGCCTCCCCAGTGTAGGGATTAAAGACGTGCGCCACCATGCCCGGCAGTCTGGTACTTTTAATTACCATGTGCTATGTAGATAAAGCTTGGATAAAAAAAACCAAGTGTTCTCAGATAAACCTTGACTAGATACATATTTTGTTCCTTAAACTAGTTGACTAAACTATGACCTTAGAAATTTTAAGATTGTGTGTATATTATTTTTGTCTCATCCTTTATATATCATAACAAGCCTACACAGACCTTCATCACTTGCTTAGGCTTTCTCATTTTTTCTATTTTGAAAATATCTCCATTCCCATATCCTTTTAACATCTTTTACATTCTCCTTTTCTTTTTTAAATAATTATAAGACATAACAAATTTTCCATCTGTTGTGAAAATTCTTTTCATTGGGATACTAAGCAATGCTTATTCCCTTTTAAGGTTCTAGTGTCAAACCAATGTTTGATTAAAGTTTTCCTGGGGAACCAATGAATTTACTGAGCTTACTTACCGAGATAACTGAGGGGTTGCTGAGGTGTATGAGTGACCTGAGGGTATGCACACTGGAAAGCCTTTACCCAGCATGGCTCAAGCCTTCCCTTCCTAGCCTTCCCCAGATTTTATACTTTAGCCGTCCCCAGATCTAGGAGATCATGTGTGATTAAGGCCAAATTACATACAGATGGCTGGAAAGAGTGGCCGGATGAGGGTCCAGTGACTCTGCTTGCCCCTTCTTTAATGAATGAGCACAACCGTCAACAAGCCTAATTGTGATGTTTAGCAAGCAGGCATAGCTGAAGTTGTATGATGGTAGTTATTTCATGCATAAGAGACTGCTGTACAGTATCATCTTATTAAAAGGACATGGAATTTAAAAGGATTTGGTGCTAGGATCCACATATGAGGGATAATATACGTCTTTTATTTTCTGAGTCTGTGTTAATTCACTTAGTATAACAGTTTCTAGATCCATCCATTTACCTGCAAATTTCATTATTTCATCTTTCTTTATTGCTGAATAGAACTCTATCGTGTAAATATACCACATTTGTGTTAACCACTTGTCAGTGGAGGGGCACTTAGGTTGCTTCCATCTCTTAGCTATTGTGAAAAGAGCAGCAACAAACGTGGTTGTATAAGTGTCTCTATAATAGGATGAGGCCTTTGGGTATATGCCAAGGAGTGATATAACTGGGCCATATGGTAGGCTCTTTTTTAAAGTTTTTAATAGTTCTCTACACTGTTTTCCATAGGGGTTGCATGAGTTTGCAATGCAGTGAATGAGTGTTTACCTTTCTCCATATTCTTGCCAGCATTTGGTATCATTTGTTCTCTTGATCCTAGCCAGTCTGATTGGGGTAAGGTGATACCATTTAAAGATATTTCTTAGTCATCTTTATTTCTTCCTTTGAGAATGCTCCATTTATATCTTTAGCCCATCTTTTAATTGGGTCATTTGATTTCTTGATTCTTTGTTTTTTGAGTTCTTTATATATGCTGGATGTTAAACTGCTGTCAAATGTGTCACTGGCGAGGTTTTTTTCCCTACTCTGTGGTTTTTCTCTTAACTTTTTTGATGTTTCTTTTGCTATACAGAAGCTTTTTAGTTTAATGGGGTCCCACTTGTTGATTGCCGACCTTAATTCCTGAACAACTTCTGTCTTGTAAGTTACTGCAAATATTTTCTTCTAGTAGTTGTAGGGTTTCCAGTTTTTCGTTGAGGTCTTTGATTCATTTGAAGTTGACTTTTGTGCAAGGTGAAAGATAAGGATCTAGTTTCATTCTTCTGCAGGTAGAGATCCAGTTTTGCCAGCACCATTTGTTGAAGATGCCATCTTTTCTCTGTTGTGTGTTCTTGGCACCTTTGTCAAATATCAGGTGACTGAAATTGTATGTACTCGGGTTTGGGTCTTCAATGATGTTCCATTGATCTATGTGTCTGTTTTTGTGCCAATACCATGCTGTTTTTATGATGATAGCTCTGTAGTATACTTTGAGATCTGGTATAGTAATCCCCCCAGTGCTGCTCTTTGTGCTCAGGGTTCCTTTGGCTATCCGGGGTCTTTTGTGCCTCTATACAAATTTAAGGATTTTTTTTCTCATTCTGTGAAGTATGTTATGGGGATTTTGATTGAGATTGCACTGAATCTATATATTGCTTTGGAAAGGATGGTCATTTTCACAATATTAATTCTTCCAATCTGTAAGCATGGGAGGTCCATCCATGTCCTGTGTCTTCCTCAATCTCTCTCTTCAATGGTTTAAAATTTTCATTGTAGAGATCTTTGGTGTCTTTGATCAGATTTATTCCAAAATATTTTTTTTGCAGCAATTGTTTATGTGAGCATTTCCCTGTATTCTTTCTCCAATTGCTTGTTATTGGTATATAGAAAGGCTACTGATTTTTGTAGATTGACTTTATAACCTGCCACTATACTGAAAGTTGATCAGTTCTAGGAATTTTCTGGTGGAACTTTTGGGCTCTCTTAGGTATAGTATCATATCATCTGCAAAAAGTGATAGTTTGACCTCTTCTTTTCCAATTAGTACTCCTTTAATTTCCTCCTCCTGTCTTATTGCTCTAGCAAGAGTTTCAAACATAATGTTGAAAAGGAGTGGAGATAGTGGACATCCTTGTCTGGTTCCTGATTTTAATGGGAATGCTTCCAGTTTTTCTCCTTTTAGAATGATGTTGGCTGTGGGTTTATTGTATATAGCTTAAATTATGTTGAGGTATGTTCCCTCCAGTCCAATTCCCTCTAGGACTTTGAACATAAATGCATGCTGAATTTTGTCAAAAGAGTTTTCTGCATTTGTTGCGATGATGATGTGATTTTTGTCTTTGAGTCCATTTGTATGATTAATGACGTTTATTGACTTGCGTATATTGAACCATCCCTGTGTCTCTGGAATAACACCTACTTGATCATGGTGAATGATCTTTTTGATGTGTGTCTGTGTGTGTTTTGCCAGTATTTTGTTGAGAATTTGTGCATCTATGTTCATTAAGAATATGGGTTTACAGTTTTCTTTTTTATTTAAATATTTTATTTATTATTTTTATTTTATGTGTACTAGTGTATTGCCTGCATGGGGTGAGTGTACCCGTGTCATGCAATGCAGAGGAGGTCAGAAGAGGGCTTCAGATTCCCGTGGAACTGGAGTTAAGGACAGTTCGTAGCCCCCATGTGGGTGCTAGGAATCGAACCTGGGCCTCTGCAAGAGCAGTCAGTGCTCTTAACCTCTGAGCCATCTCTCCAGCCCTAGTTTTCTTTTCTGGTTATATGTTTACCTGGTTTGGGTATTAGAGTGATGCTGGTTTCATAGAAGGAATTTGGGAGTTCTCTCTCTGTTTCTACTGTTTTGAATAATTTAAGTAGTATTGGTTGGAGGTCTTCTTTAAATGTCTGGTAGAACTCTGCTGTAAATCCATCTGGGCCTGGGCTTTTTATAGTCAGGGGCTTTGTATTACTGTTTCAATTTCCTTATATGTTATGGGTCTGTTTAAACTGTTAATCTCTTCTTGGTTTAACTTTGGAGGTTCCCATGATTTTAGATATCCATCCATTTCCTCTAGATTTTCAAATGTAGTAGCACATAGGTT